>NC_141162.1:67385912-67573412 GCF_053477565.2 Lygodium microphyllum
AGATGTGGGTGTACTTCCTTGTGGTAAGGCTCAAGCTTTTGGTAAGTTTAAAGAATGGCTAAAACTTGTTGAGAATGAAATAGAGAAAAGTGTGAAGAAATTTAGAATAGATGGTGGTGGTGAATTCAACTCAAAGGAGTTTGAAGACTTTTGCAAGAGCAAAGGGATCAAGCATCAATTGACAACACCTCAGCAGAACGATGTTGTGGAATGCAAGAATTGCATCATTGTGCAGATGGCAAGATGCATGCTAAAGGGCAAGGGATTGCCTAACCATTTTTGGGTTGAAGTTGTTAACACTATAGTCTACATTCTAAATCGAAGCTACACAAAGGCTCTCAAGCGAAAAACACCTCATGATACTTACACTGCTAAGAAACCATGTGTCTCACATGTCAGAATTTTTGGATATGAATGTTATGCACATGTTCCAGATAAGAAGATAAACAAGTTAAAACCAAAAATCAAAACATGTATCTTCTTGGGTATAGTGATGAACGTAAGGCTTACAAATTATTGAAGAGGCAAAGAAGATCATCGTGAGCCATGATGTGATGTTCAAGGAGCAGTCGCATATAGTGGAGAAGGAGAAGGCAAGTTCTTCCACTTTATCATCAAGCAAAGAAGTATTCCATTATGAACCTATCCTGAGAGCTGTCCCTATCCTTAAGGAGGAGGAAGCATCATCTTCATATGATGAGGAAAAAGTTCACCAACTTGACATCACCCTACTAGAAAAGCCATTGCCGCATTGGGTGAAGCAAATCTATGACCATAATAATCCTATGCCTACATTTGTTGAGAAGAAGGCACACGGACCAAGGAGGTCTCGGAGAATAGAGGAGCAAAGGAGGGCTTCTGCTCACATAGTCAATATGGCCTTGATGGTTGAGATTATGAGAGAAGTAAAGGAGCCAATTAACTTAGAAGAAGAACTTGCAGATCCAACATGGAAGGTAGCTATGTAAGCTGAGTATGACAACATAATGAAGAATGAAACTTGGGAGCTAGTGGATTAGCCAACAAAGAGGAAGGTTATTGGCACCAAGTGGATGTAGAAGGTAAAGTAAAAGGTTGATGGTACCTTAGAAAATTAAAAAGCCACACTGGTTGCATAGGAATTTTCATAGGTTAAAGGGTTTGATTTTTTAGATTCATTTGCCCCAACTTCTAGAATGACCACTATTTGCACAGTACTTGTAGTGGCCATCCACAAGCAATAGCTAGTTTACCAAATGGATGTTAAGTCAATGTTCTTAGCTTAGCCACCAAGGTTTGAGGATCCCCATTCTAAGAACAAAGTGTGTAAGCTGAAGAAGGCATTGTATGGGCTAAAACAATCCCCGAGACCATGGTACCAAAAGATATATAAGTTATTTTTAAGCTTAAACTTCAAAAGATGTGCCTCAGATACTAACTTGTATGTTTACAGGGATGGTGAAAAGTCTATAGTGATTGTCTTATATGTGGACGAACTTCTTATTACATGTGACTATGAAGATATGATCAACCATACTTGAAAGGCTTTGAGTTCTGAGTTTGAAATGATAGACTTGGGCTTGCTGCACTATTGTTTTGGGATTGAAGTCTGGAAAGATTTTCATATCTTAGAAGAAGTATGCATGGGAGATCTTGAAGGAATTTGGCATGACCGAGTGTAAGGAGATAGTTACACCTATGGAGGTGAATGCAAAGTTATCCGTTGAGGATACATCAGCAACACTAGCAAACATTGGGAGGTACAGGATCACCACACAAGATAACAATTTTGCTATTGGTGTTTTGAGTAGGTTCTCAAACAAATTTCATGAGAGTCATCGGAAAGCTGGGATGTGGGTGCTCAGATACTTGAAGGAAACTCTTGACTGTGGTATCACATACAGTTTTGAAACTTCTCTTGTGGGAAATTGTAACTCAGATTGGGCAAGAGACATGATTCCAGGAAGTCAGTTGTTGGTTATTGTTTCTCTTTGGGTTCAGGAATTTTCTCTTAGATTAGTAAGAAGTAGCCAACAATGGCATTGTCTTCTCCTAAAGCAAAGTACAAAAGGTAGCTTGTTTTGCAGCATATGAAGCAGTATGGTTGAAAAGGATCCTATGGCATATGGGAGTTTAGGATGAAGAACCAATTGTGTTGAGATGTGACTATCAGAGTTGCATTGCCATTGCCAAAATCCATTGTTGCATGCACACACCAAACATATAGAGATCCAGTATCACTATGTGCATGATTTGATCGAGGATGGGATAGTAGAATTGGTCTATTGTCCAATAGAGGAGAATGGAGTGGATATCTTCACCAAAGAACTTACGAAGGATCTGCTTCAAGTTCATCTTCAGACTCGACATTGGGCCGAGGAGATAGTTAGTGGACATTGAGGGGGGTGTTAGATATGCTCAATGCCCCACCCTCAGACTCGACCAAGGAGATAGCTCACCTGCGGGTGGACATTGAGGGGGGGTGTTAGATATGCTCAATGCCCCACCCTCATAAGGTGCCACCAATGATCCATGGTGCTCAAAGTTGTAAGGCCCCCATTATGAGGAGAAGCCATATGTGAGCATGGATATTGGTTGAGTCCTGACTTGTATATCAGATGAGGTCTATGTGACCGAATGGTAGAAAGGTGACCGTTGTGGGTCTAATCTTTGGGTTAGATGGAGTAGTTAAGCTGCTAGCAACTCGAGGCACATTGCATCAAGCTGTGGTAAGGGAGTTATCAAGGGCCCCTATTTGGGGTTCAAGGGCTACGAAAGCAGCCCCTGGTAGCTGGGACGATAAAGGGAATATTCCCTAGCTGACTAATGGAGGCTCATATGGTAGGTCAGTCAGGCCAACCTAATCGCCTTTGCAGGCTATAAAAGCTAAACCCCTTTACGGCCATCCATCATCTGTCTTTCACCCAGTCAAAGTTGTTCCAGCTAGCCTTAATCTCTTCACATGTCGTTTGTGTAGATCGCCATCTAAGCTTCACAATGGAAGTGCATGGGTAGACAGAGCCCTTTGCTAGGTCATAAGATTGATCCTTCTCCAAGATACTCATCATGATCTTTAAATTTAGCTTGTGCACCTACAGTTGGTTTTCAATTACTTCCTCATCAACATCCTCAAGTACAATCATGTTATAGTTCTTAGCTTTTGCATTCTTATAATTACACTTGGATGCATGGTCAGTAATGTGCTTTTCACTGCATTCTTATAATTACACTAGTAACGTGCTTTTCATTGCACTTGAAATATATACCCTTCTCTTTGCCATCTCTAAAAAGATCCATAGGTATAAAATTTCCACCATTTGTTAAAGTATTCTTGAGTCTACTATCACCCTGTTTAGGCTCAATTTTATGGCTGACTATTGGTTTTGAAGCACTCTGCTACCTTGAAGCATTAAACATGGGATATGTGGAAACTTTGGGGCTGACAAATGAAGTGCTAGAACCACCATAATTGTCATCAAATTTTCCATGTCTATTAACAACCCTTTGCTATGCCAAAGAATCCTTCATAGGGATATCCTTCTTATACTTATGAGCATACCTCTTAGCTAACTCAATAGTTGGAATATTGTGGTAGGTTTTTGGGCCATAACATTAGTTGAAAAATTAGGCTCTAGGCTATAGACATACTTATGTAATTTTGTATCATTGCTCACACTCTTGGCATACATGGTAAGGTTCAAGAATTGGTTAGTATACTCTCTAAGAGATAGTCTTCTTTGGTCCAATTGATTGATACCACCTCTTGGCCAATTTCTCTTTCTTTAGGAGGGATACAAACACTTGAGCCATCTTTGCTTTGAAATCCTCCCGACTTTTAACTTGATGGTTCTCTCTTTTAATGTATCTCCACCATGTATGAGAAAATCCCTCAAGGTAAAGTGTAGCAAAGTGGATGTTCTAATCGTCAGACCTAGGAAAGATGTCAAAGACTCAATTCACTCCACTAAGTTTGCAGGTGAAGATGATGGCCATTATACTTAGTCATCACTATCTTATCACAGATTTTTTATTTAAAAAAACATTGTTACCTGTTTGATGCATAGGGATGCCGACCAATAAGCTACCACGGGAGCTAAAAGATTAGAAGCATTGATGTGATAGTTAGTTTAAAATTTTCTTAGAGGAGATTGTAGAGTTCATGCTACTGTTGAAGAATCACAGATATTCATTTCCAAATTCACTATCTATAGGATGTGCATTTCTCAATGGTGGAAACATGTCACTATTTTGATCCAAGCTCTCTTTGATGACAAATTGATTCCACTATCTTTTAAAGCTATAGGAAGTTGTATCACTATAACCAATTGTTTTCCACAAAACTGAAGAGCAAAGAAAAAATCAAGAGAATTACCATCCATGGGAGATTTTCCTTCATTGAAGAATTTCTAGCCCCATCATCAAGTGAGAGATTTGCTATATGATGTTACATGAAGATTGGTGTTATGTAGACCTTCTCTAGCGTTATGTAGAGCTTCTATATCTAGATTGTAAGCCTTTTTTTTCCTTTTGTAAGTATTATGATGGATGTATGTCTATATTGGGAAATATTTTGTAATCTTGGTAGAGGAAGAATGTAAGCTCAAAATAGCTCAAAGAAGTAGAATAAGTAGCTGATGAAGACTTGAATTGAAGATTAAAGTGACAGTGACACTGATAAGCTCTCAAGGGACACTGTAGTGGTTGTGATGACTCTTCATATCATGCATACACCTTGGGAGGGGTATCCATGACCAAGAGAGGATTATTGAGAGTTATTTTTATTAATTCCAATGTATTATTGAGAGAGAGCATATGTGAGGGAGATAGAGTATGAGAGATAGCCAATTCTATGAGAACCATTGTATATGAGAGAGATTGAGAGAAAAAGTAGAAGACTATGAAGATGATGAAATATGAATACTATGTGATAAGTTCTATTCAAAGTTGATCATTTCTTTATGTCATTTTGGTTCTTTGATGGTTGTTATGGAGAGTAAGTTGAAGATTTGTGGTGATAAATCCATGAGAGATTTATTATGTGATGTTGGGTGAAGATTTGTGGTTCTTAGTGTTCATTTTCTTCTTGTGGTTCATTAAAAAATAAATAATATGATTCTTGGTGTGACAAGATAGATTTTCTTACAATAGTTTTTTCCATTTTCTTGGTGTTCCTCTTAGGGCTCCATATGTTGAGAATTGAACTGACTTGTTTTTGTGTTGATTTTTGTTATTTTTGTGAGTTGAATGATTGATCTTGTGATGGATAGATTGATTTTGGATATGTTGAAAGTGCTTAGGATTTTTTTGGGATGGGTTGAGTATGTTTGAGAAGATCATGATGGTTTTTGGTTGAGATATGATATTCTGATCGATTTTATATTGTGTTTGTTTAGTTTTGATAGGGTCTATTTTCCCTTTGTTTTAGTCTATTTTCTTTCTGTTTGTGAGGTTGGGATTTTGAATGAGTCTTTTGAGGAATGATTGAGAGTTGGTTGGATGGTTTTTGATAATTTGAAGTGGTTTTGGTTTGATCTATACCGTTTTTATGTCTTCTATAGACCTTCTGTAATGTTCTATAGAGCTTCTATATTAGGATTGTAAGCCTCTGTTTGCTTCTATAAGTGTTCTAATGGATGGATGTTTAGCTTGGGGAATATTTTTCAATCTTGGAAGAGGAATAATACAAGCTTGAAATAGCTTGAAGAAGTAGCTGATGAAGATTTGAATTGAAGACTGAAGTGACAGTGACACTGATGAGCTATCAAGAGACACTGTGGTAAATGTGTAGACTCTTCATATCAGGCATAACTCTTGAGAGGGGTATCCATGATGAAGAGAGGATTATTTAGAGTTATTATTTATTATTCCAATGTATTATTGAGAGAGGGCATATGTGAGAGAGATAGAATATGAGAGATAGCCAATTTTCTATGAGAAACATTGTATCTATGATAAATATAGAGAGAAAGACTATGAAGATTATAATAGATGAATACTATGTGATGAATTCCATTTAAAGTTGATCATTTCTTTGTGTCATTTTGGTTCATTAATGGTTTCTATGAAGGATATGAAGAAGATGTTGAAGATTTATGGTGATAAATCCATGGGAGGTTTATTATGTGATGCTTCGTAAAGATTTGTGGTTCTTGGTGTTCATTTTCTGCTTGTGGTTGATTAATGTATGAAGAACATGCTTGTTGGTGTGACAAGTTATATTTTCTTACAATATTTTTTCCCATTTTCTTGATGTTCTTCTTAGGGCTCCGTGTTTTTTGGTGCATAGTCAAGGAATACTGCCATCAACAAGCACAAACAGAGGCTGAAAATAAAAGAAGTGGCACTATTGAAGAAGAAAAAAAGTAATGGAAGATTATATAATTCTTGCTACTATTGAAGAATTTAAGATCTTCATTGGCAAAGCCACTCTCTACAATAAGTACATTCCTCAATGGCAAAAACATGTCACTATTTTGATGCAGGTTCTCTAGAGAGACTAGTCCCACTATCTTCTAAAGCTACAAAAAGTTGTATTATTATAGCCAATTTTTCCTCACAAAACTGAAGAGCAAAGAAAAAACAGAGAGAATAACCATCCATGGGATATTTTTCCTTCATTGAAGAATTTCTAGACATCATCAAGTGGGAGATTGTGAAGAAGCTTCAAGAGTCGTGGTCAGTTGAGAGGTTCACAAGAATAATAAGGAAAAGAGTTGGAATTTATTTGTGGATTCTCAACAACAAGATACGTGGGATGCTTGGTGCATTGACAACCTTCAATTGGCAAGTCACTAGAAGCTAGTAGACATATTATTCTTCACAACCTATGCTATTGAAACCCTCTAAAGTTGGTATTATTAGGACAATGACACTATGGAAATCCTCAAAAGGATGGATTTTAATACCTTCAAAATTGAATATCTTCCCCTTTTTGCAGTGGAATGAAAGCCCAATTCAATGATGTTGAAAAGAAGAAAGTAGAAGAAATGTTGGTAAGAGAGTCCTCTAGAGAGACTAAAATTCTTTTGATTCCCTTCTATTGAGTGCAAACAAAATTGGATGGATCGAACTCCCTGATGAATGACACAATCAAGAGGCAAGCACTAGAACAAATCTGGAGGTACATGAGAAGAGAAAATGCAAATATCAAAGCCAAGAACTAGCTACTAGTAGTAGAAGCCTCCTTTGACACCCTTGTTGTAGCACTCTTTATAGAAGTTCCAATGGCAAACCAAGGTCCCCTTCCAAGCCAAATTTGTCATGGAAATATTCATGAAAGGCCAATGAATGTAGTTCCATGGTTGTGCCAATTTTTAAGGGAGAGTACAATGAAGACCCTATTCTTCATGTAGCTGAGTTTATAGTAGCATGTATAGCCAAAAATGCTAGAACCCCAGAGTATTGGTTGGCGATGTTTTCCACCACTTTCAAAGGTGGAGCATTTTAGTGGTATAAGAGACAAGCAATAGAAACCTTTGGCACATGGGATGACCTGAAGGTGGCCTTCCTCACCAAATTTAGGTGTGAATATTTTGAAGAGTGGATGCGAGAGGAGTTCATGAGCTTCTCTGGTAAATGGATGGAAGCTTCTGTCTCTAGAATGGAATCCATATTAAAGAATGCATCTAGTAGGGAGTTTTTCTTAGAGGCCTATAACAGGTTCATAAGTTTGTGGAACTAAGAAGACCAGTCACCTTGCAAGCTACAATGGAAGGTGCAAGACTGTATGATGAAGTTGAAGTAAGGTTGTCAATAACTTCAAGAAGAGGAGACTTGCCTCCTCCCATGCTAGGAATGATATACCTACCAAGTGTAGTCCCAGGGACTGCACCCTATCCCTACCCTCATATGCAAATAGTGTCTCAATACAGTGCACCAAATCCATAATGGTCACAAACAATAATGTCTCAAATGATGGTTCAACCACAATAATAGTGGCCTCAAATAGTTTCCCCAATGGCAACTCAACAATAACAGTGGAACCCTACCAACTAGAACCAATAATCAATAGACTCAATAGGAGCTTTGAATGAGAATTAGAATACAGGCCCCTCTAGACTACCAACACAACCAGTCTATGCAGTGATTACAAAGACTTTCTAAAACCCTACAATGAGTACTCTAGGAGGAGAAAATTTGAATGAATATTTATCCAATTTAGTTAACAAGACTTAAGAAAATGTGCTAATTGATATGATTATAAAATAGTTGTAGCCATTGAAGGTGAATACCGTTAGCATATCCATTATTATAAGAGGTGGAAGAGATGTGATGCAATTGGACACATGGTGCGGAAAGTTCCATTTGGTGAGACATTTAGCCATTGAATGTACCCAAAATCCAACCATACCAAGAGTCTTTCGTTCATTTTTCCTAAGAAAAAACCATACAATGGATATTTGCTCTCTAAAGGAGATGCATGAAAGAATGAAGAAAGATACATAAGCAAGATTCAATATGCTAGAATCCAAGATGACAACCCAAGTTATCGGACCAAAGCCTAGAGAGTTTGGTCTTAATTTTGGCCCAAGGAGGCTGCCAAAGTTATAGAGGAAGATAGTTTGGTGGTGGACATAGATCAGAAGTGGAGTATTATAGATGTAGAGAAAAGGAACATATCTCACAAAATTGCCTAAACCCTAGAAGGTCCATGGACTACAAGCCCTTATGTAGTTGATGCAAAGGAGAATGCCACATTGCAAAAGACTATCCTAATCTACCCCTTGTAAAGGCCAGTGCTGCAAAAAGTCAACCTAAGAATCTGCCTCTAACTTAGTAGAATTGAAATTTGTGGCAATCACGAGTGCTAAGAAAAAGGAACTACTCATCCAAAAAGAAAATAATCCTCTTTTCAAAGCTGTGAAGCTTAATCTTTTAACAGAGAAATAGAACAATATAGAACAAAACAATACAATATGGAGCAATCCAGTGCCATAGAAGGAGACAGAGACAATTATAGAAGTAGAACCAGAGGTCTAGGGGATAGAAGACATGGATATATCTCCCATGATAGAAGAAGTGGTAATAGAATCCTTTCTTGAAGAAAGAGAAAAAATGAAAGTGGATGTTGCCCCATTCTCCCTAGTCGATTGAAGAAGCCCATGGATCCTATTAAAGAGTATGACTTGGCCAAAGATGTAGTCACCTTCAAATCAAATCTAACATTCTGACAGTTTTTTGCTGATGTTGTCCCTATAGATTTTAAAGTATATTGATGAGAAGACATAGCCTAAGGATTCTGCCTAAAACTGCCACTGAGTCTAATAAGGCCCCATAGCTAGTAAAATAAGTGGATGTGGGTAATGCCTTCCTAGATCCTAGCACCCCAGAGATTGGCATTTGGATTGAAGGATGTTTTATTTCATATGCATTGATTGATGGGGGATTATTAGTGAATATAATGATGAATGTGACAATGAAGGATCTAGGCCTGCAAAGATATGTAACCTACACAGGGGCTTATTAGACTAGCAGACTAGAGCATAATTAAGCCTTTGGGCATTCTCCCATATATAAAGAAGATAACCCTGGCAAGAAGAGACTAACCTACCTAGTTGTGAAACCAGTTTCCTACAAGACCCCATATCCTCTATTGTTGGGAAGACCATGTCTTTTTGAAGCTCAAGTATGCATAGATTGATTCAAGGGAACCCTAACCTTGGGTAGAGGACCCAACAATTTGGTAGTAAAGTTGTATGGCTTGCAAAAATGTAATGGATTCACCTCTATAGAAGTCTTAACAAACTTCTCCAACAAAGTTATAGATGGTACATTAGCTAGGAGATGAAGAAGTTGTCAAATAGATCTATCCCAAGAAAACAAATCCACAATCCCTAATAGTGGGCATTGTAAGCCAACTCCCAAAGGAAGCAAAGTCCTTGTCAATGGGTAAATATCTTCCACTAAAATCAGAAATGACTTTTGAAATTACCTCCAATAGTGAGATAGAAGTATGGATTTATTGCTCTCCTTGTTACATGGCCACAAGCAAGAGTCAGAAGCATAAGTAGAATCAAAAGTAGGAAGCAGAAGATGGAACAAAGAGCATGTTCTTCTCGTACAAAGCCCCTACAAAGGTAGAGCCAGAGTCCAAAAAGGACAACGATAAAATTCAAGATGCAGATAATGAATGTGACATGGAAGAAGCTATCTAACTAGAAGAGGATACCAATGAGAAGAGAGTCCAAGAGGCCATAGAAATGGAATATTCCATGCAGTGGGATAGAATGATGATACCCTTCAGACTGGTAAATAAATCACATCATATGAAAAACCCTATAAGAAATGGATTATAAAAAATAAGCCTTTCTTTAGTAGTGGATCATATCACCCTAATTTATCTTTTTCAAGAAAAGACGATGATAATACACCTTGCCAATAAGCACAAGTTCCAGTGCCTGAATAGAACTCAGATCATTCTTGTTATGTGACATTCATTGAGGCATCCTCAGAAGACGAGTCCTCGAGTCAAGATGTAATTAACTCAAAAAAAATAAAAAAAATCATTGACACAATTTTAGCAATCCAAATACATAGAGGAATCCCCTCTAAAGATCGAAGTCGGTTCTAGAGGAGCATCAAATGAGGAGACCACTCTCTTGAAGGAGTAGGCCATAAGTAGTTCACGAGACCTTCATTCGTGAAGCGAAAGGTAAAAAGTAATTAATTTTATGGATGAAAATGGCATTGAGCATCACCTAAAGGTGGGTAGAATTCTTCTAGAAGAGGAGCTATTGATTGTGTGTGACCTACTAAAGCAGAAGTTGGATATGTTTGTATGGTCGCATAAAGATCGGAAGGGGATTGATCCCATGGCATGTCAACATCACATCCACCTCAAGCCCAATGCTAAGCTTGTAAGGCAAAGGCACATGAATCCAAATTTCTTAGCTCAAGTGAAAGTAGAGTTGTTGAAGCTCTTAGAAGCTGAGTTTATCTATCTAGTGGCCAATAGTGAATGGGTCTCATCCATCATGGTGATAGTACCCAAGAAGAATGGAAAGGTGTAGATCTATGTGGACTTTCACAAGTTGAACTCCAAGACAAAGAAGGATCGTTTCTCTATTCCTTTTAGCAGATCAATCATTGGATACAATGGTGGCTAGACATGAGCTCTACTCTTTGTTGGATGGATTCAACATATACAATTAGGTTCAAATTATAGCAGAAGAAGATCAATCCAAGACAACCTCCACAACAAAATAGGGAAGCTATGCTTACAAAGTGATGTCGTTTGGGATTTATAACACCCATGTTACCTTCTACAGAGTGATGATGGTCGCATTTCAAAATCACTTGCATGATTTCATTGAGATATACTTGGGTGATTTTTATGTTTATAGCCTAATCTGTGAGCATTTGAGATACTTGGAGTAGCAATTTATCAATACCAGGAGTATTAGATCTCCCTCAACCCTGAAAAATGCAACTTCGGAGTCTCTTCGGGAGTTTTGTTGGGTCACATTGTCTTTATGCAAGGAATAGCAAATCTGAGGGTGGCAATAAACTAATTCGCATGGCTCTCAGATGATCTTTCTTCAATCCAAACCTCTCATCAAACTAAGAAGAGGGAAATACTGTTGGAGTAATCTGTTGTAATACAGGAGGAGAATGTCAATAATCGCGTGGTGGAGGGGGTTGCTCAAGATGCTGCGCCAAACACACACAGAATGCACAAGGAGAAGCTCACTCAAGAGACAAGAAGAGAGATGGAGGCCAAAACGTTTTCTTGCTGATTTCTTCTTCTTCTTCCACACTCTTTACAATGTACACAAAGTATAGATAAGATACAACATAAAAGGAAAGTGGCCTACTAAGTCAAACAATGCATAACCGACTACACTAGTCGACTGGCGCTATAACTATGCCAGCTGTAAATAGGTGTAACAACCTGAATATAATAAGTAATGAGTCAGTGGCCATGTGAGAGTCATAATGACCACCGACGTGCTAAGTGTAGACGTGTGGACCCATCTAACCAGGCGGTCCATCATCAATGTCCGCATGTGTTGAGCTTGTCATCTCAACACTCCCCCTCAAGCTCAACTGCATCTCTGCAACTCCAAGTAAGCTTCGAAACTTTTGAAGCTTCTCTGTACCCAAGGCCTTCGTGAAGATGTCAGCTATCTGATCCTGTGTGCTGACATACACCAAGTCAACCTCACCTGCTAGTACCTTCTCTCTCACAAAGTGGTAGTGTACCTCAATATGTTTTGTCCTGGCATGGAACACAGGGTTCCTAGCCAACTGTATACTGCTCATGTTGTCACAATAAATGACAACTGGACCTTCCACCTGGACATCCAAATCAGCCAATAGCTTTTGCAGCCATACTACCTCACATGCTACAACAGCAGCACCTCTATACTCAGCCTCTGTACTCGACAAAGCAACTGTAGATTGCTTTTTGCTGCTCCATGCAACTGCTGCACTACCAAGAGAGAACAAGTATCCGCTGGTAGATCTTCTATCAGACATACTACCAGCCCAATCTGCATCTGTGTATCCAAACACCTGTACATCTGTACCTGCCTCATAGAAAAGTCCATAATGTAATGTGGACTTCACATATCTCAATATGCGTCTGACTGCATCCAAATGTGGCTTTCTAGGTACTTGCATAAACTGACTCACAAGACCAACAGCATAGCTCAAGTCTGGCCTTGTAATGGTCATGTAGATCAAACTCCCCACTATCCTCCTGAACATAGTAGGGTCTTCTATCTCATCCCCAACATCAGCACTCAGCTTTACATTCTGCTCCAACGGGACTGAAAGTGGTTTGCATGCAGTCATACCATACTTGGACAACATATCCAAGCCATACTGTCTTTGGAACAGCCATATACCATCATCACATCTGATCACCTCAATGCCAAGGAAGTACCTTAGCTCACCTAAATCCTTCATCTCAAACTTCATCTTCAAATAGCCCTTGACTTCAGCAATCCCACTATCACTATCACCTGTAATAATCAAGTCATCCACATAGATGACTATGATGACCAAACCTGCATCTTCCTTTCTCACATAAAGTGAGTGATCAGCATCAGAAACATAAAAGCCAATATTGACAAGATACTCTCTAATCTTGTCAGACCATGCTCTTGGTGCTTGCTTGAGCCCATAGAGTGCCTTCTTCAACCTGCACACATACGTGGGATGCTCTAAATCTTCATAACCTGATGGCTGATCCATATACACTTCTTCCTGCAAATCACCATGCAAGAAGGCATTCTTTACATCCATTTGCTGCAACCTCCAACCTTTGGCTGCTGCCAAAGCAATCACACATCTGACAGTTGCCATCCTAGCAACTGGACTGAAGGTTTCATCATAATCTATGCCATATGTTTGGGCATAGCCTTTTGCAACCAGCCTAGCTTTGTACCTGCTAATAGAACCATCTGCATTGTGCTTAATCTTATAAACCCACTTACATCCAATAGCTTTCTTTCCCTTTGGCAATGATACTAGATCCCAAGTCTTATTGGCCTCTAATGCAGCCATCTCCTCATCCATTGCTGCATCCCAATGAGCATGACCAACAGCCTCCTCAAAACATGTGGGCTCAACATCCTCAACTAGTTTCACCATATAAGCATAATGGTGAGCTGCATAACCCTCAAAACCAAATCTTTTAACAGGGTATCTCACCCTGCTAGACCTGCGTACCACTGGATCACTCAATGGAGTCTTTGCATTAACACGTGCTCTCTGCACACCTGGAGTCCTCACTGAAGGAATGCCAAGCTCATCATCCAAGCTCTCTGAGCCACTGGAGTCTCCATCAAGAACTGCATCAATGCCTTCTGACACTTTATTCTTTCTTTTGTCTTTACCTGTAGTGCTACTAGATGCACTCGAAGATGTAGAGGTACTCCTTAGTCTCCCAGACCAAGGACTACCAGATGATGTCTCTGGTCCACTAAGAGTCCGTGATTCTTGCCTTTCAGCCTGCACATGAGTGTCATGATCATCATCAACATCCAATGCATCACCACTAGATGCATACCAACTGCTCATTTCATCAAAGATGACATCCCTGCTCACTCTGAACTTACATGTAACAGGGTTATAACAGCGATACCCTTTTTGCTCTAAAGAGTATCCAATAAAGATACACTTTTCAGCCTTTGGATCCAGTTTCTTCCGCAACTCATCTGGCACATGAACATACGCAATGCAGCCAAATACTTTCAAGTGTGAAACATCAGGCTTCTTACTTGTAAAATATTCTTCGGGGGTCATACCATGAACTGCAGCTGTGGGAGTTCTGTTCATAATATAAACAGCAGTATGAACAGCCTCAGACCAAAAATGCTTAGGCATATTCTTTTCAGCCATCAAGGCGCGTGCAACTTCTGCAATATGCCTGTTTTTCCTTTCTGCAACCCCATTTTGCTGTGGGGTATACCTGCATGTGAACTGTCTCTTTATCCCATGAGACCTCAGAAAATCACTGAACTCATTTGAGAGGTACTCTCCCCCTCCATCTGACCTCAGGCACTTTACTTTCAAGCCTATTTCTCTTTCAACTGCAGCCTTGAAAGTTCTAAAGTGCTCAAAAGCTTCACTCTTTTCCTTCATAAAATATACCCACAGCTTTCTAGAACAATCATCAATGAATGTGACAAAGTATGAACTGCCTCCAAGAGATACATTTTGTGTAGGCCCCCAAATGTCTGTATGAACAACATCAAGGATATTTCTGCTTACATCTTTGTCATGTGAAAAGGGTTGTCTTGCCTGCTTACCAAACTGACATGCTTCACATACCTTCTGAAATTCTGCAACTTTAAAAGTAGGCAAACCTGTAACCAACCCTTTGGACTGCATTAATTTCAGCCTTTGTACATTTGCATGTCCAATGCGTTTGTGCCAAATTTCAATGTCTGCAACAACACCTTTTCCTTTGGCATGCATAGCAGCATTCATAGTAGGAATTCCAGCATCTAGAGTGAACATACGTCCAACTCTACTTCCCTTTGCTACCAACCTGCACTTGTCATTGAAGTCTTCTACAAAGCAGCCCTTTGCATTAAATCTGACTTGCAGCCCTTGCTCTACCATTTGACCGACTGACACCAAGTTCTTTGTAATAGATGGCACATGCAATACATCTGAAAGACTCTTTGTCTTACCATCATGCAAGGACAAGGGAACTTTTCCAATGTGTGAAATTGGGTGGCATGAGTCATCACCCGTCTGCACATAACCTGCATTCTGCAAATCCTGCATCTCCCCAAACCATTCTGCATGGCTGGTCATATGATTGGATGCACCTGAATCAACATACCAAACATCTTCATGTGTTCCCTTTCCTGTAACAGCATTCAGCATATGCTGCATAACGAACAAACGTTCATTTTTATCTTCATTCTGTCGTGAAGACGATGCATAGTTTCCTTGCTGCAACTTACCACTGCGGATATCATCTCTCTTAGCATAACATTGGGCTGCAATATGACCTGTTTTGCCACAGTAGTGGCACACAATACCAGAGTTGTTAGAACCTCTGTTCTGCCATCCACCTCTTCCTCTAAAGCTCCCCCTGCCTCTAAAGTTACCACAACCTCCTGAAACCTGCATATCGCCAAATTGCTGATTCAATCTGTTTTGCTGGTTGTCACTACCACGTCCTGTACCACGGCCTCTTGAAGAGAACCTGCCACGTCCCCTTCCTGAACTGGAGTAGAAAGCTTGGACCTGCTCACCACTTCTTTCAGGTGTCTCACTCTGCATGTTGATCTCTTCAGTGATCATAAGGGAGACCAACTCATCGAAATCTGGAAATGGCTTTCTGACATATACAGAAGTTACAAAAGACTTCCAAGCCTTTTCATTGTTAAGTCCACCCAAGGTAGACGACACCAAATCATCATCATCGGGCATTGCATCAATCGCTGCCAATGCATCTGCAATGCTTCTTACCTTCAGTGCATACTCATTGATACACATCTTCCCTTTCTTCAATGTATTCAACTCTTGCTTGAGTTGAATCTTTCGTGCCTTTGTATTTACAGAAAACATACTTTCAAGTATGGTCCAAGCTGCATATGAATTCTCTGCATTTCTAATGTGTCCCAGCATATTATTATCAATTACCGCAGACAACCAATACATGACCTTTTTATCCTTTGCATTCCATTCCTTCCGTGCCTTTGTCTCTTCTGCAGTTGGAGGATCACTCATCTCCGGTTCCTTTTCTTCACCTGAAACAAACTCGTAGAGGCCTTTTCCAATAAGGAAGTTCATGACACGGAACTTCCATGAAGGGTAGTTGTTCTTGTCGAGCTTCTCAATGATAGGGCTTCCACTGTTCTCTGCCATTATCACAAAATTAATACCAACAGCAAGTAAATCTTCTGCAACCCTGGGCCTGTAGTGCACAACAATACACCAAACAGCCTTTTTAACTGTCTGCTCAACAATACATGCAATCTGCAACTTTTTTTGCAGATAAACCTTGTGTTTACTCACTGGTAAACACCTTTGAACTTAAGATCTGAAATCTGTAACCTACGCACCCACGTTCGGTCAATACAGTCGAAGTCACAGTGTACCCCGAAACTGCTGTCCGCAACCTTGCAGCTCTAAAATAGGCCCTGAAACAGCCTCAAATGCCCAAAATCTCTGCGGGTAAGCCCTAAAGGGCTTGTTTGCAGAATATACAGCGCTCTTCGCGCACACCAAATCTCACTGCAATCTGAGATTTTTGCTCTGCCCTGCTTCCGGTGCCTCCACAGGCACTATCCAAGAGAAGGAGTGGAAGAATGGGAGAGATTCTTACCCGTAGCTTGCTTGCTCGAACCTTGCTTCTTCTCCTTCACTTCAACCTTCGAAATCAGCCTTTCTCAATGGTGCAGCTCTGATACCATGTCAAGAATCGCGTGGTGGAGGGGGTTGCTCAAGATGCTGCGCCAAACACACACAGAATGCACAAGGAGAAGCTCACTCAAGAGACAATAAGAGAGATGGAGGCCAAAACGTTTTCTTGCTGATTTCTTCTTCTTCTTCCACACTCTTTACAATGTACACAAAGTATAGATAAGATACAACATAAAAGAAAAGTGGCCTACTAAGTCAAACAATGCATAACCGACTACACTACTCAACTGGCGCTATAACTATGCCAGCTGTAAATAGGTGTAACAACCTGAATATAATAAGTAATGAGTCAGTGGCCATGTGAGAGTCATAATGACCACCGACGTGCTAAGTGTAGACGTGTGGACCCATCTAACCAGGCGGTCCATCATCAATGTCCGCATGTGTTGAGCTTGTCATCTCAACAGAGAATTCAAGCTTTTTCTTCAACAATCTCAATCTCCAAATTTGAGAGCATGAGGTACCTTTCTTTAAATAAAAAAGAGAGGGGAGCGACAGCCTATTTGTCATCGTTTCCATCTTTTTTTTCTTATTTCCTTAAGCTTTTAAAGCTTTAAATCTTAAAGCTTTGAGACTTGTTTGCTTTGCTAAGTTTTAAATGTGTTTGATCAATTTTGACTTATTGCCTTGACTCGCGTTCACGTGGTAACTTCTGTGAAGGATGGCTACAATCCCTATCAACTCAAGAAAGTGTCAGGTTGCAAACCTCAGACTATTTTTTTTGAGACTTCCTCTATTTAATGGTTTAGAATTCTTCAAGTCTAATTTGCGAGAAGTCAAGATGATTGAAAAATAAGTTGGAATATCACATCACCTTCCCCTTACAGGAATCAAGATGTCCTCATCTCGAATGAAACTGGTGATGGGACCTAAAATGGTCTGGCACTGGCTAAGGCACTAGCCGGACCTCATGCACTCAACAGACAACCCCACCACACAGCCTCGCGGGCCAAGAGCGTCTATCAAGGGATGCACTATCCTAAACACTAATCATTGCACGTTTATAGTCTGTAATCCAACGAATGTTCCCTTTCCCATCTCCTCATAGGGAGATTATACACATATCGGCAATAAATGCCACATATCACAGACACAAGGGCACCCCATCGGTTGATTGCCGTGGCCCTACTGTAGCTCTCCTACATCTTGGGGATTGGCCCCTCGATGCGCTACTTCCACATATAGACACATTCAAAACAAACTCCACTCTTGGTGCCAATATATTTATCGTTCCAGGAATTCATTGATTCTCACTTATCCGTCCCCTTGGACCCACCGTCTAGACCTACAGTCGAGTTTCTCACTCTCTCTACGTGGGTCAAGTCCTAAAGAAACCAAGTGCTATGCATCCAGGAGCTTGTAATTGATATCATTTAATGATGCTTGATGCAAATGTGTATATGATTAAGTACTCAAACAATTGAAAAACAGCCTTATGCATTATGTAAATCCATTCTTTTCATGTTTCCATACACTAACGCATAATTGTTGTAATGAGAGAAGACACCGAGCCTTACACTCGTATTGTGCTTCCCTTTATTTAACTTAACATCATCCTATATAAATAATGTAGCAAATGCATCATATTTTATATTATATTTCAGTACTCAAACTTCCCTCCTCCCCTACCATTTAAGGTTTTGCCTTGTTGCATAGGTAAAGGGGTGATTTCATGTGCATTTCGCACAAAATAAGCAGTAAATACTCACAAAAACATATAAATGGGGATAACCTAAGGCAAACCCTCATGCTTTATTCTCATTATACACTCACAAACACATCCATAATTTTTCATCATTTTTCTCATCCGTTCCCTATTTTTCTCCCTTTTAAAAAATATTTTTTTCTATTTTTTCTATTTATTATCAATAAAAATGGAAGAAAATTAGCATTATTTCAGAGCTATGGCTCTTGATTCTTTAAACAGCAAACATGTAGATTTTATTGGTGTTTTGTTTCATGCTTTTTCGATTTTAAGCCCAAAAAACCTCATTTTTCCTCTAAAAATCATGCTTTTCGAGTTTTTTCCATTTATTTTCCACACTTTAAGTGTATGTTTTTTGAGTTTTTTTATTATACAAACAGGAAACCAATAGCAAACAACATCTCCATCAATTTTCAGCCCATAAGAACATTGTTAACCTTATCAAATGCGGAAAAAGAACCATTTCCTTTGTAAAAATGCCATTATCGTGTTTTTTTTTTTTTCAAGTTTTGAAACTTGTTTTGCAGGTCTGCAAACCAGGGATCATTTGATGCTCAGCTTGCCTCCACACTGCCATCTTCAGCCCACCTTCGGTTTGGAAGCGATCCGGTACTGCGTCGACGAGCATTCACCAATCGGGCTTCATTCTTCTTCACACGCAGGACACACAGGAAGAATTGCCTCTCGTAGGAGAGAGAGGGAGGAGAGAGAAAGACTGAAATCTGATCTCCACAACCAAGCAGCCATTTGACACGTAGTCTAGAGCAATGGAGAGTGAAAATCAAGGGTATCTCAAGCATAAGATCAATTGGGGGGGGTTGCTTACAGCCTCCATAGCCTGCCTCAATCATCAAGAAGTATGGTGCCTTCATCTACACGTCCGCATGAAAATCAACGCCCCCCGCCCCCCCCACAAAATCTTTTTTTTTTGTTGGGGCTCCCAAAGGGAGCCCCCAAGGGTCATAACTTTTGGGACTTCTTAAGTCCATTCCCACTTGCCTTTGGTTCTTAGCCTCCTGGACATCCTTTCTCCCACGTCCCGAACCCAATTCGCAATCTGAAAAATCCTGGGCGTCCATCTTGAAGTCCTCCACTGCCATGCATCTCCCAAGGTCCCATCTGACATGCCAAAATTTTATGAAAACTCATCAATTGTCGTCAAGTGGGTCTTTTAAGCCTTTTCCAAGCATTACCGCTTAAAATTATACTGATTACCACTACCGCCTTCGACAAAGTCTATTTTTCCCCTAAAATTTGAAATGTTTAGCTATTTTGAAGCACTTCTCGGCATCGAAAATCATCTGTGATTGGCAACTACGAGATAGGGCGACTCAGCCCGTTGAATCCCACGAACAAATCTGCACATAAACATAATCATAAAGAGCATCACGCTGATACAAAAGAGATACACAACAAAACACATCATAGCTCTCACCCTACCCCCTTGTCAAAACCAAGGCATGAAATCCATAAGGAGTAGGCCTAGCATAATCTGACAGAAAGTCGAAAGCTAGTCACTAACCAACTAATCCAACACAACCAAACTAACAAGAACCATCAAAGAGGTCATCCTCAGTGGTTGTCTGAACGACCTACCTAACTAAGCACAACTCAACTAGGAGCTCCTACTAGGTGAGGACTCTTATAGCCTGATCAACAAATATTATCTTTTAGCACATTGGGTCTTTAGCCTCTAATTTTCCATACTCGGGCGTGTAAAAAGAAGGGAGCTGAGCATAGTGACCCAAGGAGAGCAAGGCATCGACCTTAGGTCCTATCTCGGTACCCAAGAACCTACCAAGCCCGTGCAAGGTGACACTTAATCCTTTTCTAATGCTCACTTTTATTTTCGCTCCAACCTTCTTATATTCTTTGTTTTTCAGCTAGATGCCACCCCTCGGAAGACAAGGCATCGACCTCGAGTCTTGTCTCGTCGCCAGGAACCTACCAGGCCTTCGCAAGGCAATAAACAACAGCTCAATGATTTTTCTTTCTTTCCATTTCTATTTTGTATAGGGGTTAGAACCCATTCGGCTCCATCCCACCTTCTTCATTAAACTCAACAGGGATGCTTATTAAGGTTTGTAAACTATGATGGCAAAAAACTTTAATCTCCTACACAAAGGTACTATCTTCTTGATCAACCACTTTGTATCCCTTGCTCCACCAAATAAGCCTCCCCTGATGATATCTTTGCTCTAGATATGGGTGCTCGAAATAAGGGATTAACTGCCCCATCGACCAATTTAAGCTCTCCTGCAGGTCTCAAATCAGCCCTAGCATGGACCTGCAATGCACTTAGTGTGTTAGCATATTTAGAAATAATAAGGTTTAATCTTATTAAGATTAACCTTATTCTTAAATTCCATGCCTTGTAGATCAATTAATAAAACTGCGGACTTATTTTTACCTATCTGAACTATCTTGTAAGGGCCATCCCATCTAGGTTCCAACTTTCCTCGAAATAGCTCCATACGCGCATCGTAATACAGAACTAATTGCCCTTTTTTAAAGGTATACTTCTTCGCCTTTAGATCATGCAACCGCTTCATCCGACGTTTAGCTACCTCCTAGTGCAACAAACTCTACAATTTGAGCTCGTCTAAGTGGACTATAGTCGTAAACCGCTCAAATAAGACATCTTCATCACCCAAAGAATGATTGATTGCAAATCTTATGGTCGGCAACTCAATTTCTAAGGGCAAGACACACTCCTCCCCGTAAACTAATTTGAATGGGGTGTGGCCAGTGGCTCGTTTAAACGTCGTATTATACACCCAAACCGCCACATATAATTTTGTATCCTAGTCCCATTTCTTTTCAGAGACTATCTTGGATAGAATACCCACAAGCTGCTTATTGGTACTTTCAACGTGTCCATTGTCTTACGGATTATAGGGGGTCGTCTTGTTATGCTTAATGCTCCATGCTTCAATCAAGCTTCTAATTACCTTATTCAAAAAGTGAGTTCCACGGTCCGATACTATTTCCTTTGGGGGACCAAAACAGCAAATGATCTGCTCAAGTAGGAAACTAGCAATCTCTTTTGCATTGTCCTGCCTTGTCGCCCGTGCTTCTGACCACTTTGTACAGTTGCTACTATAATGTATATTTTCTGAGTAGTAGACGATGGGGTAATAGGTCCCACAAAATCGATGCTCCACTTTTCAAATGGAAGGATAGCCATAATAGGCGTAAGTGGACGCTTCCTATTCTCTCGATTGTCATGGCTTTGATATGTATCACATCTCTTAACATGGTAAAATGAATCTTGAAAGATGGATGGCCACCAATAACTAGCTTGTAAAGTCTTCTATGCAGTCAACCGCCCAGCAAAGTGCCCTCCACAAGCGGAGTCATGGCACTCTTCCAAAATAAAGGTAACCTCGTCAGGCATCACACATCAGTGATAGATGTCATCAACACCTTGCCAATATAATGTCCCTACGTTCAAGGAAAATTTCAATGCTTGCTATTTAATCTTCCTCTTCTCGGGTTTTGATAGAGTAGCTCCAGTCTCTCCTGTAGAAAGATAGTGCGTTATAGCAGCATACCAGGAGGGAATAGACGCCATATCAATCTTAAACAATGTTTCCATGTCACTTCCAACCACAACCTCGTTTGGCTATCCAAAATCCACAAGACACTTGACAATGCTCTAAAGCTTCAGCGGCTTGCTCTTAATCTCGTAATCAAACTCTTGCAAAGTGATTTATCACTTTGCTAAACAATCAGGTGGCTGTAACTTATTCAACAACAATCGAAGCCCTTTCCCTTCCGCCTTCGTATAAAAAACCAACCTCTCATAAAGAATGTAGTGTCTGAACTTCTTGATCGCAAATACCATCGCAAGGCACAACTTCTCCATATAGGTGTAGTTAATTTTTTATATGCCCAACTTTCAACTAGCAAAAGCTATCGGATGGTACCACTTTTCTTCCCAAATTTGGGCCAAACAGCAGGCTGATACTATACATAGTTGCTGTTGAAAATATATAGAACATTTCACCCCTTTTAGGGGCTTTTAAAACAGGTTCTTTGGCAAGCTCTTGCTGCTTTACATCGTCAAAAGATACTTTGCAAGCATTACTCCATGAAAACTGACAATTAAAGGATAATAGGTTTGTCAGTGGCAATGTTCTTTCTACCAAGGCATTGATAAAACTTCAATAATACCCTACCGATGATAGAAAGCTATGCACTTCCTTTGGAGTATGCGGTGGACTCATGGCAACTATGACCTTGATCTTTTCAGGATTAGTCACTCGCAATCCCTACGCAATTGGCCACATGGCCTAACAAGAGCCCATAAGGGACTCCAAAGACGCACTTCTGTGGATTGAGAGCTATGCAGAATTGTATGCAACACTCAAAATACTTCTGTAAGATAATTAACTATCTATCCCGTACGATGGCTGCCCCCAGATCGTCAATGAATACTTTCAATTCCTCGAGGGAAATGTCACCAAAGGTCTTGTCAACTGTTCTCTGCCACGAACCTGGTGCATTACATAACCCAAATGCCATCACATGGTATGCAAAGGTACTGAAGACAGTAATAAACATAGTTTTTAGCTTGTCTTGCACAGCAATCACCATTTGGTTATACCCTGCAAAGCAGTCCATAAACGAATAGATTTTCCTACCCGCTAGTTGATCCAAAATTTGATCAATAAACGATAACGGGTAGTAATCTTTAACAATTTGCTTATTCAACTCTCTAAAATCTATGCAAAGCCGAATTTGATTATTCTTCTTCTTCCTGATCACAACTAGTGAGCACCATTCAGTATGCTGAACAAGGAAGATCAAACCCACTTTCCACAATTTCTGTAGTTCCTCAAACAACCCATCCCTTAATTCAAAAGGCATGCGCCTTACTTTCTGACGTACAAGGTGGGTACCTTCCTTTACGGGAATAGTATGCACAGGTAGACTGGAAGGAATGCCCCTAAGTTTGTCATAGCTCCAAGCAAATTTTGTCATAGCTCCAAGCAAAGATGTCGCGAAACTCCTAAATCAGGGACACATAGTCCTCTCTCTCTTCCGAACTGAGCATAGAACCCAATTTGATTGGCCGTGAATCATTAGGCGTACCAAGGTCCAGCTCAATAACATATGCGTCTCTTATTCGATCATGAGGCTCTATCGGCTCATTCAAGGTTATCTGATAAATATCCTCTATAGTGGACCCTTCCTTAGATCCATCGCTCGATGATGTCTTACTATTAGATAGACCATCTATTGTTTCTAGTTCAGTGGGGGATAAAGGAGCTCTCTCACTCTGAGGAGACTCACGGTAAGCATCCACTATTACACGATGGGCATCTCAACCTAGAATCACTCGACTAACGGGTCTTAGACTATCATCCGCCATCCTAAGAAGTGTGGAGCCATCTTTTTGAATTTCGAGACCTAGCCACTCCATCAAGTCTGAATTTATGATATTGACGAAGGATCCAGTGTCCACGATAGCATGCTCCACTAATATTCCATCCACATACACTGGAACCCTAGGGCAATGTTTTTCAGCATAATCAAACCAATCTTCACCCACTCTAGCTATGCCCAAAGATTCTACTATATACCCGATACGCAGGATTTTCTTGAATTCCTTGCGTACTCCTGGAGAGATTTTAATCAATTGCAGGAGATTCACATCTGGTTTGACTTCGCAAAGAGAACTTTCTAGGTCAAAGTCATGGTAGTTAGCCAAAGTTCTCTTCTCTCGCCAAACCATTATTTCCTTTGGTCATTGGACTGCTGGCTTTAGTGCCTCTTTTTTTACTTTTGTCTTCTTTCTTGGCACCTCTCTATCCTTCTCGAGATCCACTTTACCATCAATAGGCCTTAGAGGCCCACCTTCCATATCCGGATTCAAGACTCGCTTTTCCCTAGTATCTTACTTAGGGTTTCCCCCAACAGGTTTCACAATTCCTTTATCTCCCTCTTTAATCTTTTGCCCTCTTGTTACAGCTCGTAGATTAGAAGTTTCAGCATCATTGACATGTACAGCCTCAATAAGGCTAACTCCACTGCCATGAGGCAACTCCTCTGCAACAGCCTTTCCTCGTTGCAGTATTTGTCTTGGTCCCTCATCTTGCTAGAGATTATTCCCTTGTGCACAATGATTAACTGGACCAGGTTGTTTACTTCCTTGTTGGAGAGAACTGATCTTACTTCAACAGGTAGCAGCTAAGTGGCTAGACTTTCCGCAAATATCACATTTAACATTCGGGCAATTCCTAGGGAAATGTTGGCCACCACACCACTTACAGCTGAATCTTGAGGGGTCACCCTCTTCAAGGCATCAAATCCCTATCAAATTCTGTTGCTTCTTAAGGAAATTGACATCCACAGCTATTTGTCGATACTGTTCAAAGATCATATCAGTGTAGTGCTTCATCATGTCCTTAACTTCACCAAGGACATTAGAGGCACTCAACTCGTAGCCGCGATCGTCAGTTTGTTGTACCATGGGCCTAACCACTTGATTAGGGATTGGCCGCTGACATACTAGGACAATATTAGGATTCATTGTTTGGCCCCCACTATTTAGTGAGGCCGCCTGACTAGCCATGAGCATAGTCATGCTAGGAGGAGCTAGTAACATAAGAAAATTCGGCATGATACCTCCTCTCCCATTCGCATTTGACATGGGATCCCCTTGACTCCCATTGGTCAAGGCCAAGCTATTACCATTCCAATTTATCATTGCTGCATAAGCCACTTGCAAGTGCGACTCTACTCCTTCTGCTTGGGTAAAATCAATGTCAATGTTGGCCAAAGCAACACTACTTAGCTACACCTAGATATTAAAATCCAATCCATGTAGTAGGAAATATTGTAACTGGGAAGCCGCTGGAATGGGGATATAAGTATTTAGTTTACGAAGAACTTGCTTTAATTTCTTGGCATAGGCTTGGACATTCTCATTTGGCTCTTGGTGTGTTACATTCAAGACACGCAACCAATATTATCCATCCTTCTCAGGGGAAAACTCTCTACGGAAAGCCTCAAAGAATTGGGCACTGCTAGTTATGGTTCCGGCTTCGAGACCGTGGTACCATACTGCTGCTCTTCCTTTTAACATCATATTGAAGAACATCATTAGGTGTCCTTCGTCTTGGATTCGATAATTGAACATGAGTGTTTGAAACTCCTTAATGTGGAGTTCTCCATCTTCTTTTGCTAACCCATGGAAAATGGACAACGATGCTCCTAATGCTAACAAATCTGGTGTCCCTGTTAGAATTGCGATAGGTTGTGCCATGGCTACAACTGGATTGACAACAAGAGTTTGAGTAGGTAAAACTACACCCCCACTTGTTGTTGGTTGATTAACTGGAAGTAGGAAAGTACTAAGACTTCCACTTGCACTCGAAGAGCTACTCATAACACTTAGGTCACTAGAACCACTACCACTTATGTGCAACGAGCTTCTCCTTTGAGGAGAATAATGATTTACAATCTCCAATCGCTGTCTAGACCTCTCAACACATTCTTCTTTTTGTATTTCAGCTTGGTGGTCCTTGTTAGAGGACATAAACCAACTATTTGGTCCCTAGAAACCCTAGATTCGAGAACCACCACTTGTTGGCGGCTCCCGAAAAACGCACCACTGATGGGACCTAAAATGGTCCAGCACTGGCTAAGTCACTAGCCGGACCTCATACACTCAACAAACAACCCCACCACACGACCTCGCGGGCCAGGAGCGTCTATCGAGGGATGCACTATCCTAAACACTAATCATTGCGTGTTTATAGTCTGTAATCCAACAAATGTTCACTTTCTCGTCTCCTCAGAGAGAGATTATACACATATCGGTAATAAATGCCACATATCACAGACACAAGGGCACCCCATCGGCTGATTGTTGTGGCCCTACTATAGCTCTCCTACATCTTGGGGATTGGTCCCTCGATGCGCTACTTCCACATATAGACACATTCGAAACAAACTCCACTCTTGGTGCCAATATATTTATCGTTCCAAGAATGCACTGATCCTCACTTATCTGTCCCCTTGGACCCACCGTCTAGACCTACAGCCGAGTTGCTCACTCTCTCTACGTGGGTCAAGTCCTAAAGAAACCAAGTGCTATGCATCCAGGAGCTTGTAATTGATACCATTTAACGATGCTTGATGCAAATGTGTATATGATTAAGTGCTCAAAAATTGGAAAACAGCCTCGTGCATTGTGCAAATCCATTATTTTCATGTTTCCATACACTAATGCATAATTGTTGTAATGAGAGACAACACCGAGCCTTACACTCGTATTGTGCTTCCGTTTATTTAACTTAACATCATCCTATATGAATAATGTAGCAAATGCATCAGATTTTATATTATATTTCAGCACTCAAACTTTCCTCCTCCCCTACCGTTTAAGGTTTTGCCTCATTGCATAGGTAAAGGGGTGATTTCATGTGCATTTTGCACGAAATAAGCAGCAAATACTCACAAAAACATATAAATGGGGGTAACCTGAGGCAAACCCTCATGCTTTATCCTCATTATACACTCACAGACACATCCATAATTTTCCATCATTTTCCTCATCTGTTTCCTACTTTTTCCCCTTTTAAAAAATATTTTTCTCCATTTTTCCCTATTTTTTCTTATTTATTATCAATAAAAATGGAAGAAAATTAGCATTATTTCAAAGCTATGGCTCTTGATTCTTTGAACAGCAAACATGTAGATTTTATTAGTGTTTTTTTTCATGATTTTTTTATTTTAAGCCCAAAAAATCCATTTTTCTCTAAAAACCATACTTTTCGGATTTTTTCCATTTATTTCCCACACTTTAAGTGTATGTTTTCTAAGTTTTTTTATTATACAAATAGGAAACCAGCAGAAAACAACATGTTCATCAATTTTCAACCCATAAGAACATTGTTAACCTCATCAAATGCGAAAAAAGAGCCATTTCCTTTGGAAAAATGCCATTACTGTGTTTTTTTTTTCGGGTTTTGAAACTTGTTGTGGGTGTGCAAACCAGGCTCTGTTTGATGCTCAACCTGTCTCCACACTGCCATCTTCAGTCCACCTTCAGTTTGGAAGCGATCCGGTACTGCGTTGAATGAGCATTCACCAATTGGGCTTCATTCTTCTTCACACGCAAGAAGAACTGCCCCTTGCAGGAGAGAGAGGGAGGAGAGAGAAATACTGAAATCTGATCTCCACAACTGGGCAGCCATTTGATGCGCGGTCTAGAGCGATGGAGAGCGAAGGTCAAGGGTATCTCAAGCATAAGATAGATTGGGGGGGTTGCTTACAGCCCCCATAGCCTCCCTCATTCATCAAGAAGTATGGCACCTTCATCTGCACGTCCACGTGAAAATCGACGCCGCCCCCCCCCCCCCCCCCCCCCCTTCCACCCCCCAAAATCATTTTTTTTTGTTGGGGCTCCCAAAGGGAGCCCCCAAGGGTCATAACTTTTGGGACTTCTTAAGTCCATTGCCACTTGCCTTTGGTTATTGGCCTCCCGGACATCCTATCTCCCACGTCCGGTACCCAATTTGTAGTCTAAAAAATCCTAGGCATCCATCTTGAAGTCCTCCACTACTAGGAATCTCCCAAGGTTCTGTCTGACATACCAAAAAAATATGAAAATTCATCAACTGTCATTAAGTTGGTCTTTTAAGCCTTTTCCGGGCATTGCCGCTTAAAATCGTACTGATTGCCACCACTGCCTTCGACGAAGTCTATTTTTTTCCTAAAATTTAGAATTTTTAGCTATTTTTAAGCACTTATTGGCATCAAAAATCATTTGTCAATTGGGAATATTGGTTACATAGTGATTTTTATTTAATCCAAGTGGCATCCTCTTCAGGGTAGTCTTTCCACTGGACGAGATACTCTCCAAGGGTTTTTCTTCTTAGATTCTTCTCCCACATGTCAAGTATCTTTTTTGGTTGAAGTTTGAGGACTCCTTTACTTGGCATCACAATTTGTTGGCCGTTAAGTACATGGTCTAGGTTAGGAACATATGCTTTCAATAGACTGACATGGAATACATTATGTACTTTCATATTATTAGAGAGTTTGCAACTTGTAGGCATTTAGTCCTAGAAACTTTAGCACCTTATATGGCCCACAATACCTAGGATTTAGCTTCTTGAATTCCCCCAAAGATAAGGAACTTTTCTTTGGACAAACTCATAGGAAAACCATGTCACCTTCTTTGAAAATGTGTTCTTGCCTTCGTTGGTCGGCATATGCCTTCTCTCGATTCTTGGAAGCTTGAATAGCTCACCTTATAGTCTTCACTTGCTAATCCATTTCTTCCAACATTTGCCTAGATGCTTCTATCCGTAGGCTAGGATCGAAAAAAATTAATGGTGTGAGACAATCTTGCCCATACAATGCCTAAAAATGAGTCATTTGAATACTTTGATGATATAATGTATCGTAGGCAAATTCAACTAGGGGTAGGTATTGGATCCACCATTTGGGCTCCCTATTACAATAAGCTCTCAATATGTCTTCAATAACTTGGTTGAACCACTCTGTTTGACTATCAATTTGGGGATGGTAAGTAGTATTAAAGCAAAGCTAGGTTCCTGGAGCTTTGAATAAACTCTTCCAAAAGTTTGAGGTGAAGAGAGAATCACGGTCGCTAATGATTCTCTGGTGTAATCCATGTAACCTGAAAATTTCATTAATGAAAAGCCTAGTGATATCAAAAGCCTTATAATTGGTTTTTACAGGAATAAGGTGGGTAACTTTTGTTAGCATATCAATGACTACCATTATAGAGTTATATCCTTCTCGTAGCGAGGGAAACCCAACTATAAAGTCCATGCTAATATACACCCATTTCATTTGAGGGATGTCAAGTGACTGGAACTATCCTAGCAACTTGACACGCTCGACCTTGATTTGTTGGTAGTTTAGGCACTCGATGATATACTTGAGTGCATCACCCTTGGGTCTTTCCCAATAGAAGCTTCTTCTAACTATATTAAGAGTCTTACCATAACCAGGATGACCCAAAAATGGAGAATCGTGAGCTTCCCAGAGTATTTTCCTTTTGAGTTCCTAACATGCAGGAATACATGGTCTTGTCTTGTAATAGGCAAGATCCTCATTTATGGAAAAATCTTGATACTTAGTCTTGAGTTTTGGATTCGAATCCTTGACAAAAATTTATCTTAACATTCTTTGATAGCTTGGATCCTTCACTGCCTCTTCTTTAGCCATTTCTATGAGAGGATTACTGGGCATTGAAATCATTATAGCAAGAGTTCCAGTCCTAGAGGGTTCCTTTGGAATTAGGGCATTAAGAAATTATTTATGGATTAGAGCATCTGCAATCACATTCTCCTTGCTTGGTCTATACTTGATTTCAAAGTCAAATTCTTGCAAGGTCTCAATCCATCAGCGTTGTCTCATATTGAGATTTGATTGAGTAAAAATCCACTATAGGCTTTTATGATCAGTGATTAGAGAAAACCTATTATCAAGTAGGTAATGTCTCCATAATTTAAAGGCATGGATTACAACAAGTAATTCTAGATCACCTATGGCATAGTTTCTTTTGTGGATCTTTAATTTTCTTAAAGCATAGGCTACTAGATGTCCTTCTTGCATAAGCATACAACCCAAGCAAGAGAGCTTGCATCAATTATGACTTAGAATTCTTTGCTTAGGTTAGGTAGCCTTAAGATAGGGGCGGTTATCAAACTCTGCTTAAGCTTCTCAAAGTTAGATTGTTTGGTGGATGTCCATGTAATGGAGGCCTACTTTTTTGAGAAGGTCGGTAAAATGTGCGACAATTGAGGCATAGTCTTTAATGTGAAGACTCTATACCAACCCGTTAGCCCTACAAAGCTTTGTACTTCCTTGACCATTGTTGGGATGGCCAATCTTATACATCTTGGACCTTGGCAGGATCCACTAAAATGCCATCTGTCGATACTATGAATCCTAAATATTCAATCTACTTCTTGAAGAATGCACATTTCTTCTTTTTAGCATATAGTTTGCAAGCTCCCATGGTATCCTTCATTCTTGGAATATGTTAAGATATCATCAAAGAAGACAAGGACAAAGTCATCAAGGTAGGGTCGGAAAATGTCTTACATCAACCTATTGAAGGTGGCAGAAGCATTTGTTAATCCAAATGATATCACAATAAACTCATAATGACTGTACCTTTTGTTAAAAGCAATTTTTGGGATATCTTCCTCCCTAATTTTTATTTGATAATATCTTGATGATATGAGATCAATCTTTGAAAAGACCTTTGCTCCCTGGAGTCGGTCAAGCAACTCGTCTATCTTGGAAATTGGATATTTACTTTTCACTATCACCTGGGTTAATCCATGGTAATCAATACAAAGGCAAAGTGTTCTGTCTTTCTTTTTTTGAAATAGTATTGAGGCTCCCCATGATGAATTACTTGGCTAGATGTATCTCTGGTCTAATAGCTGCTTGATTTGTTCTTTTAGCTCAATAGCTTCAGGAATTGACATTCGGTAGGGCCATTTGGCTACAAGGGTAGCGCCTAGAATGAGTTGAATTTTGTGATCTACTTCCCTTGCTAGTGGGAGCTCTATCAAGTCTTTTGGAAAAACATCCACATATTCTTTTAGCCAAGATGGTTAATCCTTGGCTTCACTATCCTACTTGGCCTTGTTAAGTTTAATTAAATAGACGGGTAATCCTTTCTTTAGCCCTTTTATTATTTGAGAAGCTTTAGCCAACTAAACCTTAGGGTTCCCTACTTCACCATGAGTGGTTACTTGTTCTCTCTTTGAGTTTTGAAATGTGATTTGGCACTTTCCGCAACAGATATGGGAATTATTTGGAATTAAGCAATCCATTCCTAACAAACATTCATAAGCCCCGAGGTTCATAATTCGGAAGTTCATTTTGGAAGAATTGCCACCCAAGCTAAATTCTACCTTGCTAGTTTGTTGTGTTGATAGAACTTCTTTGCCGTTTGCTAATTCCACAAGTAAACTAGGTGCAAGAGTAGTGTTTATACCTAGCCTTTTCGCACATTTTGGTGACGTGCAAGAGTGGGTACTTCCTCAGTCGATTAAAATTCAAAAGGGTTTACCTTGATAATTTGCTGGTATTTGAATTACTGAGAATTGGCAATTTGGACCCTTATTATTGAGAGTGGTGTGTACTCTGGCTCTTTCCGTATCAAATTCCATTGTGGGATCTTTATCATTACTGACCTCCTTTAGGTTTATTCCAGTAACCTTTCCCTTGGCATCTTGGCTTTACCAGTGAAACTAACCTTGGCCACAAGCTTCGGGCATTGCCTCTTGAAATGTCTTGATTCCTTGCAATAGAAGCACCTTGGAGCCTCATTGCTCTTTCCTGTGGATAAAATCTTCCTACTGCATTTGATTTGGCTTTCTTTGTCTTGTTTGATTGGTACTACCCTTGGGCTCTTTTTTTCATAACCTTGGAAGTTGCCCTTATTTTGATTGTTTCTGTTCCAAATTTTTACACTCCTTGGCTTTTTTTCGATCTCCTAAACTATTGGAGCTGCTAGAATCAATGCATCCTGTAAATTCGATGGTATCATTGATTCAGGACGTGTATTCAGGGGCGGATTTAGACCACTGCAAAATTTGGATATTTGCTGTGAAACATCCATTTTAGGTGCATATTTTAGAAGTGTTATGAATTTTGAGTAGTAAGCTTCTAGGGTTAGGCTTAACTGCTTTAGGTTGAAAAAATCATTCATCTTCTAGCCTTGATACATGGGCAGAAGATATCTCCCACACACAATGTCCTTAATCTAGTTCCAAGTGATAGCGCTAGACGTTCTTTGGTCCTTGCACTATTGTTTCCACCAAAGATGGGGGCATATCCTATTAGTTTTAGTTTGGCGATCATGGCTTGATTTGATGGTGCAATCCCTACAGTAGTGAAATAGTCTTCCATAGATTCTATCCATGTTTCTACTTTAGTTGGAATATCCCTCCCTTTACCATCAAACTCTGGTGGCTTGTACTACTTGAGAAGAAATTTCTTCTCTTAAACTTCTGTAATATTGAGATTCAAGGTGACATTCTGGGAAATTATGCAATTTTTATGATCAATTTTCTCTCCAATCATATTCAAAAAAAGATGTTTACTTGCTGAATCTACCTCCTTAATTTAGGGAGAAAATTATGTACTACTTGTCCTTCTGATAATGATCAGGGTTTACACTTCAAAAGAGAGTTTTAATTTTAATCAGAAAAAAAATCTCATCAAACGAATAATATCTTTCCATTATTTTTTATTATGAAAGAGATAAACGAATGGACAAAAATAATTCTTTGTGTCAATAGGAAGGAAATACATTATTCCACTAGTTTGGGAGCTCATATTATTCTTGGAAAAGGTTCTTCTACCACAATCTAGGTATGGCATTGCGATACATCCATCGCATAGTCATTAGGATTCTGAGAATAGATATCCAGACATCTATATTTTAGGGAAAGATCATGTAATCCATCTTTCTTGTAGTTGCGGCACAACTAGAGCGTCCTACAGCCATGACTCGATCAGCCAATATAACCTTTGTAACCTCCTCATAGATGTATTGATTTAATTTGACATGTTTCCCTCTAATGAACATATTTGAGTTTACTCTTGCCTCATAGAAGAGATAAATCTTGGTAACTTTAAGGGCTTCCATCCACCTTAGTCTCTTTAGATTATTCTGGAGGTAAGTAAGACGGTTTGCGTAAGACGGTTTGCGTCAATGTAACAATACCCTCCGCTTAACATCTATCATCTTTCATAAAATAAGGGTGAAGGATTGTATATCTGATCTAATATTTGCATCATCTAGTTTCTCCAGTTGAAACTAGAGGAGTGCAGTGTTGACATAAACATAACTTGAAAAATCAAGAATCGTTCCCAAGGTTCATCTTTCTGCCAGAAATCAAGAACATATATTAACAAGAGAAGATTTTCACTATTTAAGGGAAAGATATTTTATGCTATAAATATAACTAGTTTTATTTACTTGTGTCGTGTCCTCTATTAACGTGCCCTCTGATACTAACTATAATGTGCCCGCCCGAGCTTTCCTTAGTGTTAGATTCTTAGCAGCCCATCAAGAGATATCCTAAAAAGTGTTGTCCTGGATTTTAACAAAAACTATCAGAGTTTGCTAACTAGGCTCACTTGAGTCTACCTCGCAATGGAAGTTCTGGTTGTTCCCACGAGGATTGACATGAGTATTTTTTGTCAAATCAAGTACTAACAGTTGACTAATGTCAACGGTTCGAGATTCCATCCCTTATAAAAATTGCTAACTGAAACAGGCTTACATTGTGCTAGGTTCAAAGAGAATGGGAAACAAAGGGAAGGATGGCACTTTGATCCCTTCTGCCCATGGTTCTAAAGTGATGCGAGTCGGGATTTCTGATCTCTAATGGTCCATCAAAAATGTGATTTTTATTCCTTCTTAGGAAAGCTCTCAGCTTACTAAGACCACCCAACCATAGGTCTGGATCCATCAAATCCATCCTCCCACTTCCCTCAAGAGAGTATTTTTAATCACCTAATTATCTACCACCTTAGATTCAACATATTAAAACAGCTTGTTTGAATAATCTCCTGATACAAATTCGTTATATGCCTTTAACTCACAACACAAAAATAGAGTAAAGCAATCCCTTTTCAATAGGTTCCTTTAAGAAAAATAACTTTTTGCAACATTTTCTATTCTGACTAGAGTGATGTCAACCTGAAGGTGTTATTCTTTCCAAGTTCAATTCCTCAACTAGCATTGGAACTTCTAGAATACTATCTCAAAATTGAAGGGTAGTTGGCAATTTGTAAGAGCGTAAGGAGTTTATGACCAAGGCTCCCTAGTATCCTCACCTCCTCCTGCCCAACTAAAGTTTTCTATGACAAGACCTTTTGCATCGTGATTAGTCTATACTCACTAACATAAAACAAAAAATACAAAGCCCCTTGGAGTAGATTTTATTCATGCTAGCCTTGGGGAGGTCTAGCACCATCAAGAACAATGCCTCACAACGTTTTGTGCTCACTGGAATGCTGCCTCAATCAGTGATCTGTAATCAGTCATCCACCTCTTAGCTTGATGATTTTAGGAAATATCAACACCCAACTTGCAATCATAAAGATATTAATTTGAATGCATTATACATTAAAGAAATTTATTTCCAAGACAAATGTTGTCTTTTCAAAAATAATATCATCAAGGAAAAACTTAGCTCCCTTGGCATTTTGTGGGTCCTTGCCTGCAATTAAAAAAATCTTGGTTAGTTTAATTACAAAAAGTATTCTTTGACAATTCCATCTCAAGTTCTTTTATATACCAAGAAATTAGGGTGAATGATTATCCATCAGAGGTTTCATTAGATCAATACCAAACAAAAGTATTAAGTCTTTTAGGGACACAGTACCTTCCTTATACTTGCTTAGGTTCATTTTGTACAAACCCAAGTTATCCCTTGGAATTTGCGGTTAAGAATTTCTTTAAAAGATAATATGTAAGAAATGAATAAAATCATATTTTATGAATGCAACTTTTGTTGCCAATTCATGGGATGATGCCTGCTAGCTGCCTTTATTATAAAAATATAGTATATGGGGATCCATGATGAGTGCTTAGTTGATTGTATTTGTAGCTTCCTTTGTAACCCCAATAATCGTCATTCCATTTGTACTAATTGTGTCTGCAACATTATTGGAAGCTTTCGCCCCTGCAACCTTCATAACTTTCTTCTTTGGGGCCATGGTCTTTAATCGCAAGAGCATAGAGGGGATTTTTTGCAAGAGAGCTTGGAATTGTCGCAATTAGATTAATGGGAATTCGATTGATGGGGATTGGCGATCACTAGGAATTTAGAAAATTTGAGGAGTCTTGAGTCGACAGGGAAGTAGGGTAGAAGGGATGGAGGATTCGATTCCAAGAGCTCACGGAGTATCCTCCTTGTCTTCATGACGAGAATTCCGGTCCTCATGCTTCTCCTACCGCACTCCCTCTTTCTTTATACTTCAAAGAAGGGCCTCTCCTCTCTTGCTGGACTGCCCTCCAACGGCTCCTCATGCCTCGTATTTATAGCTAAATTGAAGAATAAGGGTTGTGGCCAAGAAGAAGATCCCTTTATGGAGGGTATCCTGGGAAATCAGCAATCTCTATAGAAGCTTTCAAGATGCAATCTCTGGCAATTTGATCTTTGAGGACCAGAGAGGCTGCCAGAGATGCCATACCTAATTTGCCTAGCTCTCGGATGATCTTGCTTCAATTCAATCCTCTCTCATTGAACTCAGAAGAGGGGGAGATTGTTGGTGTTATTTGCTATAATACATGAGGAGAATTCAAAATTTTTCTTCAGCAATCTGGATCTCCAAATTTGGGAGCATGAGGCACCTTTTTTTTAAATAAAAAAAGAGGGGGTCACTGGCCTATTCGCCATTGTTTCCTTTTTTTTTCTTATTTCCTTAAGCTTTTAAGCTTTAAAGCTTAAAGCTTTGAGACTTGTTTGTTGTGCTAATTTTTAAATGCATTTGATCAATTTTGACTTATTACCCATGACAGCTCGTAGTCACGTGGTAACTTCCATGAAGGATGGCTACAATCCCTATCAACCCGAGAAAGTGTCGGGTTGCAAACCTCAGACTATTTTTGCTCAAGACTTCCTTTATTTAATGGTTTAGAATTCTTCAAACCTAATTTGTGAGAAGTCAGGAGAATTGAAAAATAAGTTGGGATATCACATGTTCATTCTATATTGCTTTTGTATAATGGATTTTGCATATTTCTTCAAGTTGATTTTATGTTGATATACAATAGGATTAAAACTCTTCGTGTTAGTGTAATTCCATGTAGAGATATCCTAAAATTCCCTACATAGCTCTATCAGGTTACTATAAACCCTTTTTCAGCATAAGTATTTTCCTTTTTGATCCTCATCTTAATAGATTTGGGTAGAACTCCTCATGGTGTGCTCATATCTTTGTTTAGCCTGAATGATAACTTGTCGTCGTTTTTCTTCCTAAATATTTGCACTATCTGCAAGCTAAAATGCATTAGTATCCTAAAACTCAATTTTTATGTCACTTAGATCTTCTCCATGAACCTTAGAACCTTGAATTTTCCCCTTGAATTGAGTTCTTGACTTTTCTTGCACTATAAACTACTCCTCCACTCTCAAACTCAATTTTTTTGTTGCTTAGAACCTTCTCCATGAACCTTAGAACCTTGAATTTTCCCCTTGAATTGAGTTCTTGATTTTTCTTGCAATACAAACTGCTCCTCCACTCTCGAATACTCTATTTTGATGAGATCTTGACTATTCTTGAATTTGTGACAGCTCTATTTGTTGATGAAGACTCTTATTTCTTGCATTAATAGGCTACACTTCATAACTATAAATAATTACATATATATCAATCTCAAATACTTACATAATACAAGGGTTTCCCCAAAGAAACAAATCCTCCTCTTCCTCTACTTCATCAATAAAATTTATGGTTTGGGACACTAGATATCTAGATTTATTTTTCAAAATAACCTTATTGATAATCTAATTTCTTTCAAATATCAAGGAATACAAACATAATCATCACAATTTTATCTTAGCCAAGCTAGCTTAAACCACGATTTACCCAAAAGTATATGATAGTATTTCCCTAGCTCTATCATTCTCGAAACTAAAAAAGTACCCTTGAATTTTAAACTTGCAATGTTGATTTGTGGATTCTTTAATATTTATAATGGTTACAATATTCTTTGATCAATCATCTTGACCTAAAAAGGAGATGCTTGTTGTTAGCCAAGTATGTTTCTTTAGAAGGTATGTTCACCCCTAATCTTGCATCCAAAAGGACATTCATCATACTTTCTCATTGCATAATTCTTGGGGGGGTCACCTCAAAAAATGTAAGTGTACCATGTTCAATCAACACAAGGGGTATTTTATTTGGTAAGATTTACATGATTACATTTATAGGAGGGGTTTTTTATTACAATTTGAAAAAAAAATTGTAAGTTTCTTAAAGGAAAATGGATAATTTTATTCCCTTACATCATGTAAGGAAAGGGCATATTCTAGTACCCTTTGAATGCACATGATATAAAGGATTCATGTATAGTGAGACCCCCCCACAAACCCCCCCCCCCACCCCCCCTTGTTGAGTGCATATTCTACCTAAATAGTGGGGACTTGCCAATCCACCACTTCCTTTTATGTGACAACCACTACCCATTCCACCACTTGCTCCAGAGTGGCAACCAATATACCATGATAATCCACTACTTCTTTCTAAGTGGCAACCACTATCTCATAATCAGGAAATTGTTGAAACTATAGGGATTTATCCTTAAGAACCTTTTACTACTTTTGATGAATCTTGTAGATAAGTTTCTCCCTGAACCCTAGAATCAAGTCTAGTATTTTCTATAGTGTTAATTGCAAAGAATAACTTGCCAAAGCCTAAAATAACTCATTGGAACCTCCTTCCTACAAATCTTATGAACACCTATCTTCAAGTTGATCATTCCCTTGATAAGGGCTTAGGCTTCCTTGCCACTCCTGATAGGAAACCAAATCTATAGGGCTTGCTTGCTTGCTTGCCACTCTTGATTAACAACCAAAACTTGAGTGCTTGCTTCATTTTTTTAGCTTATTTACTTGCTTATTGAATTTTTCTTGCATTTCCCTATCCCTTTTCTTTTAGGCTTGACTTCTAGTTATTGGTAAAACTAAAGTCTCTTCAAGGCATTCTTCCAACCTTATACAATTGGAACAATCACATTGCACATGCATACTAGTGATATTTAGATTACCTAATAATTTTTCTTCCTCTTCATATTCACCTAGATGATGATCTTCCATTCTTTGAACAATGGTTGCATTTTCAATAAAGTGCCTTTGCTCATTTTGGTTACGTAACTCAACGAGAACTACAAATATTGGGGTAGCTAGATGTTGTCCCATAGATCTTCATCATTGTGATTCCTTGCCACTAGCATTTCTCTGCTAGTCCTATGCCTTAGTTGTAAGTCACATTTGTGTCCCACAAAGTGAGCTTGACCTTCACAATAATGGAATGCTCTTAGTTAGGCAACCTATTGCTATCATTGAATAGTATCCCATGGCTAACCTGGTGGAAATCCTTTTAGGATGAGCTAGGCTCCCTAAAGCCTCTTGGAGATACCTTTTCAAGAATAATTTGATTCATTGTAATTGGCTATATTCTCACCCTTGGCTATATGACAAGTGCTTATTGGGCTTCCCATATATCGAGGTTATACCAACATCCCATAGCTTCATGTCTACTCCTTTGGCAATTGTGAATCCTTTCTTTATGTTCTATAAAATTGTGAATCCTTGAGCTTTTGTTTGATCCTTTTGCCAAGTGTATAGCCCTTAGACTTATTACCTACTTTGCCCTTCCCCTTCTTTATGCTCTTTTTTGAGTATTTTCTTGACCCTATTTTTCTTTTCTTCTTGTATCTCCTCTTAGTAGTATCTTCATACTCTAAGTCACTTGACTTGTCTTTAGAATTTGGTTCTAAATCACTTCATATTCACTTTCATTATCTAACTCAAAGACTTGCTTTGAATCTAAAGAATCTTCATTTTCTATGGCTCTTAGAATGGCCATTGTTAACTCTCCTTTCTATTCATGTAGCAACTTCAAGCAAATTATATTACTCTTTAAGTTCCACATTTGTCATAACCTCCCTTTTTTTTCTCTCTTTAAGCCCTTGATAAAGTAGAAAAATATGCATTTCTTGATATAATCTATTCACTATAACAAAAGCTGATTTGTAAAGTACTTAAATTTTTTTCCATAATCTTCCACCAACATGTTCTTTTCATCCATGTTCTTAACCTTTCCTAGGATATCTCTTGAGGTTTTCTTTCCTGAATCTTCCCAAGAAAGAGACCTTGAGTACATTTTATTTTTTAAAGCTAGCTACACCATAGCAATTGAACCAATCCATGGTCTTACCCTAAAATGTGGTTGCAAATTGTTGCTTCTTAACTCAATCACGATATATTTGGCCAACTCCACTTGCTGTCAATCTTGTTTCAAACTAAGAAACATGGTGGCCAAGATCCTCTTCATCTACTTAGTGTTATGGGCCTAGGATGGCACTATGTTCTAAAAGTATAAATGCCTCCACTTTAGGATTTCATGGTGGTGGTGATGGTTAACACATCTTCCTTGATTTGGGTACAATGTCTAGAGTGTTAAAATATAACGGCCTTTGAGCAAGAGGTTTAAAGAGTGTAGCTCCTAGAAGAAGGATATCTTGAAATCATCAGTGTGAGTTTGCATGTCCTATTTAAGTTTGAAATCATCATTTGCTATCTTGTCACACTTGTGGATGATATTTCCTATTTAAGTTTGGAATCATCATTTTCTCTCTTGTCACACTTCTGGATGGTATTTCCTTTCATGCCAGAGCTTCTTCCACAAGACCCTTTCTTCAATTTGCACCTCATTATTTCCACTTTTGTAGTGCCTCAAAAACTCCCTCCATTGGCATGCTCAAGCCCTTGTTATGATCCAATGTCCCCAATAGGGGTATTGTCTAGATATGCATGCTACCCAAAAAAGGCACCTCAAACTTGATAATTGTTATCATCACTATCCTACTTAATTGCATGTTAATAATGAAAATTTCTTTCTTCCAGGCCTTATATCTAAATCATGAGCTTGAACACTCATAGAGATCCATAGCTCAATCCATGAATACTTGAACAAGAAGGCAACAAAGACATTCAAACAAGAATTCAAGTTGCATTTGAAATAGTAGATAGATGGTGTAGTCTTGATATTGTATTCATTATAATGTCCCAAAAGCTAACGTATCACCAAATGGTTAAGGAAGACTAAGTGATTGCATGCTGAAATATAGAGACTACTTTATACCAAAAGGCATAAAAATAATCACTAAGGTTCCATTGTGTAATCTAAGCCTTAAGAGTTTGAGATTGGGAAAATAAGTAAAGGATCAAACTAAAACATTGCAATCTTCTCCTAGATCTCATCTCAATTGATGAAAAAATGGCCTATCTCACCAAAATAAGAGATGAAGTGATTGAAAAGGTAGAGAATACTTGCACTTCCAATGTCTCCAAGCTAAAGACATGTGAAACTAGTCTTCCTCCTTGGATAGGGTGGTAAATAACCTAAAGCACTAATTATAGCAGTCACAAAATTTACATAAACTGAAAATGCAAATGTTACCACTTAATCTTGGACAATGGATAGCCTATTGGCCCCAAAATTGCACCGCTTGTAGTATTTCTTTATCTTGAATTTCTATTCGGATGGAATATAATGAGATTCCATGAATCTCCTTTGCTTTCCAATTGCCTCTTATTGTCATGCATGACCAACAAGCCTTCTAATCAAATTGCCCCTTAGTTTGCTCAAGGATTTGCCTTCACCACACTCTTTAAAAGAAATTTAGCCCCAAATCTTATATTAGATGGCTGGCCTCTTGAAATTCCTCAATTTTAGTTTCTAGAATTCAAGTCCTAGGCCCTCAATTCTAAGCAAGCATCCCAAGGTGGTTGTCCTCCAAACCCTAATTTATTGTAAATTAGGGTTTACAATAGAGATTTTCCAATATCTCCACCTCTCATAACTCAAACTACTAGAAAATGTAGAGGGGAGTTGAGAAATGGCTGGAGAATGAGACAAAATGAGTTATCATCTACAGCTTCGGATGCTCACCAAAAAGGTTGTTGCCCCCTCATGTATCATGTCACCTCCATCAAGAAGGATCTTGGGCTCATATGACCTGCACATGGAGGGCTTCAAACTACTATCATCTATCATAGGACTAGTCCCCCTAATGGGTGCAAATCACATCATCAACATATTCTTATTGTCTAATAGCCTTCTTCTCTCTCACAATGGCTGGAATAGACTTCCACCAATCCCCAAAAACGTTTTTTCCACTTGCATGAGCAAGTTTTTCCTAGTGCTAACCATCTAATCCTATTTTTCAACATTATCCAAATTTTTTCATTAATTTTTAGAATATTGGTTCTAGAAAATAATTTAATATGTATTCTAGTGCTCAAAAAATAAATGTCACTAGAGTCAATAATTAAATTAGATATGCCAATTTTTCTTCTAAATATCCTTGAATAATTATTAGCCTTAGACTAGCATTATTTAAGTGATTAATGCTTAGTCTCTAATGTCACCACTAACATTAATGGCCAATGAATTGATCTAGGTCTAAATCTTACATCAAGTACCACGTAGTACCTATGAGGCATAACTTATTACAACTTTTGCCTTTGGCATTAACTTATATCTCAGGGTTCTAGGTCCCGCACTATGAAACAATTGATGCGCATCTCACATGTGCAAGTTACATTAGCACATTTGATTAACTTTTAATCAAATCATAAGCAAAACAATACAATTTCATGTTCCTATGATATGTCACCCCCTTGAAATCCTTGTAATTATCATCGATTGCACTCCAATGTGCCAAAGCATCTGTTGGCACTATTGAAAATACATGTTGGCATCGTAGTCAAACAACATGCGCATTTATTGCTTAACCATGCTCGTACCCTTTGCATGTGAAATTCCATTCACTTAAACCAATTATGATCCACACACAGGAATCATAACCACTATGAGAACCATAAGGGATGCATCCACATGTCGAAACCAACACTCAGCCTGATCAACAAGGTATTGTAATGTAGAAACAAGCGTAGATACCTTATCACAATGATGTACCACATGATAGTCATGTAAAGCATACATCAATTGCAAATGGCATGTAACTTATACAATGGTACTTCTTTTGCATCACCTACAAATGTACACTACATACCATCCATGTATCGCGTACATGCCTTGCAAATGTTCATCACATCCAAATGTATATTCCATGTTATTCCATATATGTCAATAACCTTGCAAATGTATAGTTTCAGAGTCTAGGTGTGAACCATACCATATGCATACTAACTCATAGTGACTAATACACTAAATAATGATCCCAATGGCAAAACTATTGTTAGCATACAGTATCCTAGATGCAAAATAAGTACATCTGAGATCCACTCCATAACTAAGTTGTCCATCACTAGGAGAGTGGAGATGTAACCTTCCCATTAAGCATCAGACAAAACTTTGGAGCTTCTATACTCTACCGAACCTGAAAGAGCCTAATCCAAAATTGGCTCTAACTGAAACACATCAAGGTAAAGTGCATTGCTAATGATGATATGCCTAGTCATCCTCCTCCATCCAGTTACATTCTTTCATAGGTGAAACAATGCTAAAGCTTCATGAAGAAGCACATGGAAACTTTACCTCTAACTTTACTTGACTCAAAACCTCCATTAGGTTCTAGACCTTTTCCCTCTTAAAATTTGGAATGCTTTCAACTTTCATATTATTGCAATGCCAACTTAACCAGTAAGAAACCTCACATCTAGTTAACTAGCCCCTCATGTATACATAACATTCTAGGAGTACCAAATGCATTAGGAAACATTCATGTTTGCATACTTTGAACTATTGCAATGTGATTGTGCATGGGAATTTTAGATAAACACCAATATGCCACACACCCACATGCCTCTCTCTCTCTCTCTCTCTCTCTCTCTCTCTCTCTCTCTCTCTCTCTCTCTCTCTCTCATCGTATTACCTCTAAAGGTTTTTTCCCATTCAACATAGTTTCGCTTCTACACTTCTCTTCCCATGATGTTGCTTCTACACTTCTCTTCAACATAATTTGTAAAATGATGTTGCTTTTGTGGTCACATGACACTTGACTAGATCTCGAGATGACAGCCATACATCGTGGCCATACAATTTACATTGAAGGAACCTTTGAATCAAAACGAATCAATTCGCATAGTAATTAAGTACCCGAGGTCATGATACAAAAGGCCGTTGGACCGTAAGGTACTGAAATCCATATAATGAGAGTTAGTCGTGCATAATTCAGCACGCCACTGCACAAACGTAATCCGGGTGATAGACAGCTGCGGGTGCTTCAGCAGCCAGTCTCCTCCTCTCATCAAGCGCGACGCCGGTGGGCTGCATGACCTGCACAAGTGTACACAAGGCCAGGGAGCGCTGACTCATGTCGAGCTAACCAATTACGTATGCATGATTATAATTCAATCGGCCATCAGATGCGCGCAAGGCGTAATGCATGAGTCCAAAATTAAGACGTCGGGCACGCACTTGTTCAGTACGGTCGGTAGAAGGGACGTTGGACGATGCGATATGCAGGAGACCACGGGCACCGATCAGCTGCGCACCTGCCACAAATTATAACAGACGATTAGAGAGAGAGAGAGAGAGGGAGTGTGTGTGTGTGTGTGTGTGTTACCCGAAGGCAACGAACGAGAGAGCGTTGGTGTGACGATATGCATGGCGATGTCGATGTTGCAGAAGATGAGGAAGAGGATCAGTGCGATCAGGAGGTGGCATCGACTGATCATCGCCATTCAGTAACCGGGCCAATTCCTTGCAATTATACGTGCTGATCAGATATTGATGATATTTGGAGAGAGAGAGAGAGAGAGTCGGCCCAGCTATCCAGCAGGACGATCAGTATCTGTGGGTGAATCTGTGGGTGAATATAATATATCGACGAATTATTATAAAGTGGGCGCTGGTTACTCTTGCGTTTTCATTAGGACCTTCTTCTTTCCATGTCGAGTTCTATACCGTAATACTTTGAAAAGCCTGAATTCGTCACATCTTACGACTTTGCTACGTGCTTTTAGCAAACCATATACCCTAACAGCACGTAGAATTAGGCTTCTTCTTTTACTCGTGCAAAGGAGCGCATCATGTCCAAGTCATGCTACCTATAAAAAGGGCGTGTTCACCAACTTCCTCACACTTGGCTTGCTCAAATTAATGCACAAACACCATTTAATCCCACATTGGAGTGCAAACGGAGTATGTATGTGAGGGTTTCGCACCCTCCCTCCATCGGTCCACTCGTATTACATCTAAGTAGGCAGCATTCTCAAAACCTTTGTAGCTTCTCATACTTCACATCTAGTAAGTAGATAGTAGAAATCATTAAGAGCTTTGTGTACATGTTCATACTTCTTCTTCACACTTGTAGTGTTCTAGAAGATGTTGAAAGAGATCATTTGAATGTCACCTTGGTGAATAAATAGAAAACTACTAACAAATTATCCAAAATCCTAGACCCTCTATTCTCAAATTTGGTAACTTCTCGAGAGGGCCAATTAGTAGTTGGTAACATTGATAGGAAATTGCTTCCAGACTAAACATAAACTTAGTGTTTTGAATGTAGCTTTTATATTAGACACACAACGCATTCACTTCACATAACTAGTCACACTCAAGCCGTATAGAATAGACAAAATGCTATTTTGAAATATCCATTCTTCAAATCACCAAGGTGTCAAAAATTATAAAATTTTATTGTTTGAAATATATAAGTCTTTTCACAATCTTTTAGCAATATTACTTCAAATGCTTGTCAAACCTTGCATTTGTTTACAAATCTCAAGGTCTAAACTACTTCAAACTTTATATGACTTTTACAACTAAACATCTATTGGCTTTTAAGTTATCCTCCTTTATAGTAAGTTCTCACAAAAAAATTGTTACTTGGGGGGATACACTCCAATACTTTTAAGCATCTATGTTACCATTGAATAACATCTAAATAATTGCAAAATGCGCATTTATAATCCCTTAAGTTCTAGATATCAATGAGGCCTTGCTCCATTATAAAGAATACAACATTTTAGCTATGGGTGTAAGCATATGCTAATATGACACACTTTTTCTCCTACTTAGAATATGGCAAATAATATACATTGTTACCATGCAAATAATAAAAAAGGATCATAATGATAGTTAGGAAAAAAAAAACTAGTAGAAAATTTGTTACATATTTTTTCACAAAAAAACTTATGGGTGAGTGTTTAATCAAATAAGTTTTTAAGCTAAAAGGAGCCTCAAGGCTCTAGGCCTCCTTTTAGTTTAACGTCTATGAAAGAGCTATATACTCTCTTTTTCCCCCTCAAGCTGATGCTTAAATAGAGAATGACTCTTCTTACTATGATGTTATAGGCTAGTTGTAGCGTGGATGTGCAATGATAAGAAGAAAGATGTGGGGTTGGAGTGGCGGAGTAGTCATGATGAGGGGGAAGAGGGTAGGGGGTTCTAAGAGGAAGGGTACGAGAGGGCACCATAAGCCAACCAATCCAAAGAAGCACCAACTTGCACTAGCTAATTGATTGCACTCTCCACCTCTAAAGAAGGCAAAACCTAATCATTTGTAGAATCAGAGTAGGCCTAGGATGGTGCAAGCCTGCATGGAAAAAGAGTGACTTGGTAGGTTCAGGTGATCTCTCTCTCTCTCTCTCTCTCTCTCTCTCTCTCTCTCTCTCTCTCTCTCTCTCTCTCTCTCTCTCTCTCACACAAGAGGCTCAATGTGCAATATCTCCCTTTGCATGCATATATTACAAGGTGATGGAAATGTGCCAAAATTTTATACAAAAAGCAAGAAAGGTTTTTCCAACTATCATAGATTTTCGCGAGGCTTATGTCCTTTCCATGGAAGGTGTGAATCCCAAATTGGTGAACTAGGATGATGTTTTTGACATGAAGTGGTTCAATGTTTTAAAGCAATTTCATGAGAATGGCAACTAGTGCATTAAGTGCAGTCACACCTCTGGTGAAGTCTACAAGCAAGTCATGCTATGTCACTAGTATAGTGTTTACCAAAAAATACCCACCAATATGGAGATTATGTCAGTCTTCATTGCATGCCTTGTCAAGGTGTTCAGCAACTAGTGCATTAAGTGCAGTCACACCTCTGGTGAAGTCTACAAGCAAGTCATGCTATGTCACTAGTATAGTGTTTACCAAAAAATACCCACCAATATGGAGATTATGTCAGTCTTCATTGCATGCCTTGTCAAGGTGTTCAGCCATGTAATGCTTTCAAATGGGACTGGTGTGAACTTTTATTGGGCACGATTTGCATTTGGCAAAGCTACAAGACCTTCAAAGAAGGGATACTTTGATGGACACCTCAACATAAGCTAATATTACCTACTAATATCATAAGCACTATGAAGCCATTTACAAGTTTCCACAGTGTATATTTAAGTTGGTTCCTTCTCTTCTATATATTAGTTACATGTTTAAGATATGCCCAAGCCTAGAAAAAACAAAAGGTGCATTTTTTTAAAAAAGTATATGTGATATATGGACATCAATAAATAAACTATTATAGCTCACACAAGTATGTGCTTTGTGAGAAGCAAGGATCCTGATTTCAAATGTCATGGTGAAATTATCTGGATGTATTTCAATTATGATGATGTGTTATCTTGCTTTCGTGAACTTTGCAAATATTTCATTTCTTCAACAACTTTGTATATGGTCTTTACATGTAAGACATTGGTGATTTTTGAAATTTAAGTGAACAAGCATGGACAGAGACTCTCGTAACATGGACTCATCTATGGACATATGAATAAAATGTGAAAGGCCACAAAGACATTCAAATGCAAGATGAGAGTGATTCATAATCACACTGAAAATTGTTAGACAAGGGATTACATTGGTTATGTAGAATCCACAATCACTCTTTGTGGCTTTTGTAAACCATCTCGTATCCTAGAAATTATGGAATCTCTATAATTTATGTAGTTACATGCATGATACTAATAAAAAACATTTTATATATACATGGAGCCCTATAAAAATCTTGTCACTCTTTTACATTTATTTTATTAGAAAATGTTAAAGCATCATCAAAAGATTGATGGACTAGCTTATTTAAGGGATACATTTACACAACATGTTATAAGGTTTTCCTTTTCTTTTTTATTTGTTTATTTTCATTTCCTCTCTCTCTCTCTCTCTCTCTCTCTCTCTCTCTCTCTCTCTCTCTCTCTCTCTCTCTCTCTCTCTCTCTCTCTCTCTCTCTCCTCTCTCCCTCTCTCCCTCTCTCCCTCTCTCCCTCTCTCTCTCTCTCTCTCTCTCTCTCTCTCTCTCTCTCTCTCTCTCTCTCTCTCTCTCTCTCTCTCTCTCTCTCTCTCTCTCTCTCTCTCTCTCTCTCTCTCTCTCTCTCTCTCTCTCTCTCTCTCTCTCTCTCTCTCTCAACTCACCACATTGTCTTGCTATGGATCATCTCCCACACTTTGATACTCATTTACCTGGTACAAACTTACATCACTCATCACAGACTTTTTCTCTTGACTTGGATCATGTCCTCACCACTCTAGATCCAAAAAATCTTCTTCATTAAAGTTCCTTAAGATTTGTAACCCAGCAAAACCGTCACCACAAGCTATTATGGATTATGGTCAATTATCTAATCAATGTCATCTCCACCCACACAATCAAAGGGACTCATATTCCATATGATGCTTCATGTCCATTGCATTGAGTGACATGCATTACTTTTAGTCTTTATCCTTACTTCATGGAAGAACTAATGTAATTCAAAAATGGAAGAGGAACCCTTTTCAATTGTTGTATATTAAAATAAGGAACCATTTGACAGAGTCCAAGACCTTTTACCATTCCATTGATGAGAGAAAAATGTTGCAACACTTTATAAGGATCTCTTTTCCTTGAATATATTGTTGATATAATGAGTTCCACACTTGAGGCATGTCAAGAGAGTTTGACAATCCATGTTACTATGTATTTGTCATTTCACAAAAATCATCCCATTAATCCAATAAGAGTTGCATTCATCAATCATAAAAACTCCTATTAGATATGCTCAATGCCCCATCCTCATAAGTTGCTAACAATGAGCCATGGTGCTCTATGTTCTAAGGCTCCCATTATGAGGACAAGCCATATGTGAGCCCAGACAACATTGGTTGGGTCATGACTTTATGTCGGATGAGGTCTATGTGACCAAATGGCAAAAATATGACCTTCCTGGATCTAACCTTTAGGTTAGATAGAGTAGTTATGCTAGCAGTAACTCGAGCCACAATGCATCCAGTTGTAGGGTGTTGGAGTTCTTGCAAGTAAAGAAAATATTGCATGGAGTATTCGTTGGTCGGTTAGGAAAGGCTCATAATATGGTGTGACGACATGCCAACTAGACTACTTTCCCAAGCTATAAAAGGAACACCCCTCAGACATCATCAATATATATTTCACCCAGTCAAAGTTCTTCCAACTAGCCTTAAGCTCTACATCTATCATCTATCTAGATTTCCATCTGAGCTTCATAAATCTTTAGGAGATGTTGCCCTCTCCACCAATGCAAAAGACAAAGGTGATTCCTCTACCAATAATGGCAAAAAGAATAAGGGTGGTAAGAAAAAGTTTCAAGAAGAGCGCTTCTACTATAAGAAGAAATGGCATACAATTGCATATGGTCATGTCAAGAAGATGAAAAAAAAATATAGCACCCTGAAAACTAAAGGAAAACAAGTAGTCGATATGGCTAAAGTAGAGTCAAAGTTATTCATGGAAACCATTGAGGGAGTGTATTCCTCAAAGCAAGAAGTATCTACCACTGAATCATGGATATTATATAGTGGTACATCTCATCACATGACCAACAAGAAGGATCTACAGAGCTCTATATAGCCTCTATAAGAATCCATCATTGTGGCAGTTGGGAATAATGCAATGGGAATAATGCAAACTATCCTGTTGAGGGCACATGTACTATTTATTTTATTTTTGAAAATTGTGAACTCAAAAATCTTTCAAATGTGGATTGTATGTTCCAGAGATTTAGAGAAATCTATTATCATTTACTTCCATAATTGATCTCAACTATGAGGTGAGATTTACCTAGAAAAGTGATGAAATTCTTAAAATGGTAGCAAAGTTCTTAGAAAATGAGAAAGAAGGGACAACATGTATGAGCTAAGTGCTCTTACAGCCACTGTTGGTGTGGACATAAGTAAACTTTGGTATGAAATATTTGGTCACATTGGATTTACAGTGTTAAAACATATGCATAAGCAATATATGGTTACTCACCTAGTGTACTAATTGAAATGAAGGAGCCCTACGAAACTTGTATGATGGGCAAGAAATAGAGAAAATCATTTTCACAACAAAGCAAGAATAGAGTGAAGGCTCCTCTAGAGTTGATGCATGATGCTGACTTGTGCAGCAAAATGCCTACACAAGCCTTGGGAGGGGGTCTTCTTATTTTATGTTAATCATCAATGACTATAGTATGAAGATGTGGGTGTATATCCTTCGTGATAAGGCTTAAGCTTTTGGTAAGTTTAAAGAATGGCTTTAACTTGTTGAGGTTGATACATGGCAAAGTGTAAAGAAGTTTAGAATATATGGAAATGGTGAGTTCAACTCAAAGGAGTTTGAAACCTTTTGCAAGAGCAAAGTGATCAAGTGTCAATTGATGACTCCTCATACACCTTAGCAGAATGGCATTATTGAATTCCAAAATTGCAAAATTGTAAAAATGGCAAGGTGTATGCTTAAGGGCAAGGGATTGTCTAACCAGTTTTGGGCAGAAGCTGTGAATACTATAGTTTCTATTATCAATCAAAGTTACACAAAGGCTCTTAAAAACTCCTCACAAGGCCTATTGTTACATCGCAAAAAGGAATCCCAAGACAAAAAGGCCCCAAAAAGTAAAACATGGTGGAAGGTAGCCCAAGGCGACAGCCCAAGGTGGGAAAAGTGGAAAAGAAAGGCAAGCTCAAAAAAATGTAGGAAAAGCCTTAACGCAAAAGGAAGTGCACAATAATGAGTGCACCAAATATTCTAGCAAAGAAAGCAACGAGTGCATTGTATTTCATTTTGTAAACGAGCGCCAGGCTCCCTCTTGTGCAATTTGTAAATGTAGACAACCACGGTCGAAGGAACTGTGAAAAGAGGAAAGAAATAAAGAAAGAAGATGTTGGCCAAAACAGCTGGTCATGTAAAAAGGGATGGGAACCCAAAGAGGAGGGCATGTATAAAAAGGAAAAAAGACAATAGAGAATATCATTCTTATGTGTGGCCAAAACTAGCTCTCCTCTTCTTCTTGTTCTTGCTTGCTTGAGCTTGTGTTTGAGAGAGGGAGTGAGGGAGTGAGTGTGTGAGGGTGAGAGACCATAGTGGAGAAGCTCTTCATCTTCTCATCTCTTCTTCTTCTTCTCTTCTCTTCTCTTCTCTTGTCTCATGCACGAAAACGGAGCTTGGAGCTTGGAGCTTGAGGATCGAGCTTGCACCTTGGATCATGGAGATATTGAAGTGCTTGAGGGAGGAGGCAACTCGATCAAGCATGGAGGTAAACTCACTACACTCATAGGTGTGAGAGTGTGTACAGCTATTTGAGAGGTAGCCATTGCACTTGGCTTGAAACGCTTGAAGCAATAAGTGGTTCTGGGTTTTAGTGGTTGAGCAAAAAGCTCACACATTTTGATTCTGTTTACTGGGACCAATTATGAATTCAAGCTTTGAGTGCTTTTGTGCTTTAAATCAAGCGAAGAAGTAGGAGTTCAACCCCAAAACAACACTTGGTTTTAGGTAGAAAGCAAGGGAGTTGAAGGCCATTCGATCTCTTTTGTGGATTAGTTTAGGTGTAGGAAGCTTTTTATGCATTGGATAGAATAGGAGTTGTGTGTTTTGTATCAGATTTGAGACACTAAGGTTTGGAAAATAAGGAAAAATAAGAAAAAGATAACTCTCTAGATAACTAGGAAACTGGGAAACTAGGGAAGAAAGGAATTAGATTTTGTATGTCCAGGAAAAAAGAAAGAGATGTAAGAGGAGAAAGAGAGAACACAAAAGGTGGAACAAGGGGGAGAGATAGCTCATTTGCATTTAGGGAGATTGAAAGAGAGAGCTTGTGAGAGAGAGGTAGAAAGTTATAGGTCTATAGACTACAATTCCTACAATCCTTGGCATTGATGCATTCATCCCTTCCAGGTATGCTTAGGATCTTTGTTGCTATTTGTTGAATTGTTCTAGAATCCTCGTAGCATTTATTAGTATGCATTAAGTGAAATAAAAACATAGTTGTGCCATTCTGTGAGTTTCGTGCACCGCTTGGATAGTGACCTTAGGGCTCCAAATGGACGAGCTGTGACCAGGTGCTCAAACGTTCGAGCACCTTAAGTGTCCACTTGGACTACTTGGCCTCTGATGACCAAGTCTAGGCCTCGAATGGCCGACCTTGGATGTTCGGCTAGGCCTCGAATGACCAACCTCGAGCACTTGGATGGGCACCCCTTTTCCAAGTCTAAGCCAAATTGCTCGAGCATCCAAGTCTGGGACTCCAACCAAATAACCAAAACCCTATCTCATAGAGTTTTCAACCCTCTAGGGGCTTGCTAGTGCTTGCCCCCAACTGACCAGTGACTAGGCTAGAGGCCAAACCTGTAAAAGAACCCATAGAATTGTTTACAGGAAAGAAAGAGGGAACCTCAACCTAGCAATCTGTGGGGGACCGAAAGCCGACCTTTAGCCAGTGACTTATTAGAGACCCAAGTTGACTCACTGGGTTGGACACCCAATAGACCACGTGTCGTGATCCATAGAGAAATTAGGCTCAACTAGTCAAGAGTGATAAAAACCCCTTCTAATCGCATCAAGAATAGGAAACAGATTGCAATAGTTGACTCCATCAAAGGTCCACTTGACAATGCAGGCACATAAGCATGTATGGAAATTGGAAACCCTGCTTTTGCACAGTGTACATCAAGATGAATTGCTAGTGTATAAGTGTTGCACAATTGTAAATGGGTGGATTAACAAGGAATAAACTATGAGGAGTTAACCTAAAAACAAAACCATCAATAAGAGTACAACCCTAGGAATCAGACAAGAGAACCAAAAAACCAAGGACAAAGACACAGAGGGGACAGAACCATCACATCACCAGAAGGAAAGGCTTGCCAAGATTAGGGATACATCTCTAGCCTACTTAGTTGACCTTGTAGATGCACTAGTGGATCAAGAGGCAACTACTATGGCAGGCACCAACTCAAATGAGAACAGTTTATACCTTGACCTTGACCTTAGCATGGGTGAGCACCCCGACGACATCCAACGACTTGTCACACAATACAAGTAGCAAACAAGGATAGCGCACCATGGAAGATCTATGGCAAACATTGTAGTTGACCTTGAGGAAGAGAGAAGATTGGCAAGGATGGCATTACAACACATGCCAAGTTATAGTCAAGAGAAAAGGACTCAAAGGCTATGTCATGAGAGGGAGCTCAATGAGATTCACTGGATCCTAGCTATATCAGGTACGAATAGAACAAGAGGCAATTGCAATAGGGAGAGAGATCTGGAAGCCAGCCTTACACTAAGCAAGATACTCACCAAGAGATTGCCAGATACTACTAGCACTGAGCAAAGTGGGGCGACCTTGGTGGCATAATTGCTAACTGGGTTGGGAGTTACCCCAAATGCCAAAAGATAAACGAAAATACCCATAGTCATGAAGCTTGATAAATACCAAGAAGGAATGACCCCTATAGCTTTGTCAAGCAGTTTGAGCAAGTATGTGAGTCTAATAACCTCACACACCCTGCTCAATGAGCACAAGCATTCGATCTGTGCCTAGGAGACAAGGGATGGACTTGGTTCACCAGAACACAATGACTTCACCCATCTAAAGGATCTCTTCACATCAAGAGATTATCAAAGGTAGGATACTCTGATAACCTCATTGTTAAGCTAATGAATGTTAGTCAAAAGACAAAGAGGACTTATAAGACTACATCACCCATGTAAGAAGTCTTTATAAGAGGATACCTGTAGCAACTAAGTGACCCAATGAGAGAGTGGCCGGGATCCACAACAAAAAACTCTAAAAGGCCCTGGTGGCAAGCAACTTGAATATGCAAAGGGACATGCTTGCAAGAGTCTTTGAGGAAGCCATACAAGTAGATGACTTGCTTAGGGAGAGAAGCTCTCAGATGGTTCACCAAGGTAGCAATGCAATTAGGAACACTGAGCGAGTTGCAAAAACTAGTGAACAAGAAATCTATGGTGAACATGAGAAAGGGAAGAGTGTTAACCAAACCCAATCTATAGCCAACCTAAAAGCAAAGCTAGCTAGACTACAACAGTCAATACAAAGACCTATGCAACCCCACGTGTAGTGTTACATTGTGGAGGAAATCACCTACCATCTGAGTGCTCTGATCCCAAATCAAGGCCTTGTGCCAATTGTGGAAGATTCGGGCATGATGCCATGCATTATCGGTTGCCAAGACGGTTTCCTTACTAGCAACCTTACACAACCATACTATCCGGAGGTTAGAAAACCATATTTCAGAAGGGGAGCCCCTTTGGCCCTCCCTACGCCCACCAATGATTCAGAGCTAGCTGTGCTATCGAGGATAGATATCAACCCTATGGGGATCCCTAAACCTCCTACACCTATTGTTACCCATCCATCGATTGAAGCTCTAGTGCACTTTGTGGAGGAACCCTAGAGGAAGATTCTTATTTGAATCCTTATGTCTCTTAAGACAAAGAAAGCAATCCAATATTGATGGACTATAGACCCATGTCATTCATGGCCTTAGGCAGAGGGAGAGATAGAGGCCTAAGAGAAACTCAGAACACCATGGACCCATAATGTGTTGGACGTGTGGTCATCAAGGCATATCCCATCTCGTTGCCCTAAAAAGGAGCAAGCAAATAGAGAAAAGGCTAACTTGAGGTGCCTCGAATGTAGAGTCACACATCGTTTGTTGATTGCCCTAGGCAGAAGCCCTCCACTAGCTCGGCAATTATACCATATGTGCCACTCAAGCTCTTTTGTGCCAAATCGCACGACAATGATACTACACATATTTCCCTAAAAGTCATGACACAAGCTCAAATGAAGCAAGCCGGTATCTCATTACCCAATCCTAACAACTTGGATGCATCCTCCATAGGGAAGAAGAATCAATGATGAAGGAAAAAGAGAACCGAGGCAAAAAAAATGCTCAATACCAAGAATGAAACCAAATTAACCAAAGGAAAGAAAGTTATGGATGTGGAAGTAGAAACATCTGCTCCTAAGATGAGAGAGAAGGAAAGCGCCAAGATTGGAGAGTACCCTGACCCCAACTAGTAGTTGAAGGTTGTAGATAAGGTCAAGAAGTGGATAAAAGAAGCGCATGTTCACCTTCAAGATGTCGAACCTATAACTAAGGAAGAGGTTTAGGAATTCTCAACCATGAGCCCACTAGTCTCACCCACATGTTTGAGGGCAAGAGAGACAACACCACCACGTGAACAACTATATGGGCAAAATGAGAAGATCAAGAATACACAAATAGTTCAAGAACTTGTCAAAGAACGGTGAAGCTGAGGGAAAGAGGGATGGCAGCTTGCCAGCCACACTCATAACAACTCCTGTGACATTGTCATTAGAAGAACTGCTTAAACAAAATCCTACACTTTGGCAAGGATTGAAGCAATGGGTAGAACATAGTAATGACCATAAGCCACAAGATTTTCTAAACCAGGATGTCATGGCACACATACCAAGCCTAGCACTGAACCCCATGTCCAAGTCCCCACAAATAAATGCCTTTTGGGAGGGCATTGAGATGCACGCAGTCTCACCTATCATCACCCTAGGAGATACTACATGAAAGGGGATAGTGGACATAGGAACAAGGGTTAGTGTACTTAGTCTTTTAGTCTTGCAAACTTAGGGAAACCCACTAGTGGAAACCATAAGGTTCAATGTTACCCTATCAAATGGGATGAACGTTAGACCCTTTGAAGTCCTAAAGGATTGGCCACTAAAGATTGTGGGAATCCAATTCTCAGTGAACTTCATAGTCATGAAGGGTACATTATGACATCCTACTAGGGAGGCCATGGATGAGAAATTCTAGGGTGATAAAGGAATAGGGTAATGGCCTAATATTCATGGGCAATAGATCTGAAGGAGTTTGAGTAGAAATGGATACTTAGAAGACCTCACTCGTGGATTTAGATGTCATCTCTAACTTGTTGAAGGGAGACTCAAAATTGAGAAGAGATTATGGACCTCTAACAAAGTACATTCCTTGCCTTGAGGATGAGCAAGATTGGATGCACGTATTGGCAACCATTGATCTCCCATTCTTAGAGGAAGAGGATGAATAAAGGCAAGCGTTGTAGACTCTGCTAGCAACCCTAAGAGTGCCATCACTTCTAAGCTACCCATAGTACCTATGTGCATGATGGCCGAAAAGCCCCATGGGCCAACCAGCATCAATTGCCTATCATGTCCCAGCAAACAAAGTTGAACTTCGTGAAATCCTTGAGCAGTTGTCAAGAAAGCTTGCGGGTAACCCAACCACCAACTTGAAGCCCCTCAAGGATCTTATGGGAAGCAGAGAGTGGTAATGGACCAAGGTGCACGACCTAAATTTTTCGTATAACTAAGCTCTCATGACAAGTGAGACCGCACCTGGAAGTAGAAACCCTACAAGCAACCTACTATCCTAATCTAAAAATTTTGACTACACGTACGAGGACTATTGCTCCACCAGTGAGAATAGAAAAGAGGAAGTACAGAGACCATAGAATACGATACACAAGGAATAATAATTGAACAAATCAGAGTAGATTTTAAACCCTGAGAGATAAACAGGTTTCTATTGAGCAAAGGAGTTACCAAGGTAGACTACAATCGAGCTTGGCTAGAATGTCTTGAGGTGGTAAATCTTGAGTAAGTAGGACTATCTCATCCTTGCCCCCCACCACTATTTGGAGTTGAGATAGCTTCAGAGTTGCAAGCTCTAGGGGAGACAGCTTTTTCCAGTGAGGAGCATGAGTACAATTCTGAGTTAGAGGCTAGCTCCAATAGTGACCCCGAGATACCTCGACCACCTGGGACCCATCCCACAAAGGGGGACCTTCCAGTCGACCTAAGAAATAGGAAGTTAAAGGAGGAAAAAAGGAAACAGTCACAATCGTCAAAAGCTAAACCACAGAAGAAATCCTAGGACCTGCCCAAGTGCTTCACGATGTATAAAAAGGGTGATAGAATCATGGTGTTGGTAGGAGCCAAACAAAAAGGGAAAGCAAGTGAACCCATTGAAGGACCATCCAAGGTTAAGGAGGTCAACTTGGCAAGAGGAGAGGACAAGCCTCAACCCATGTACATAGCAAACGACCTAACCGAGAAGAAAGAGCATGATCTCATACATCTCCTAAGGAAGTTCACTGATGTGTTTGCATGGTCTTTAGATAAATTGAAGGGAATAGATCCAAGTATCGTGACTCATAACATTCCCATGATCCCCGATGCAGCAGCAGTCAAGCAATGACCATACTCAATGAATCCTAAGTAGGCACACTCCATAAAGGAGGAGATCGATAAGCTATTAAAGGTAGGATTTTATGAGATAGAGCATACGAAATGGATGTCACCCATAGATAGTCATAGTCACAAAAAAGAATGGGAAGATTTGAGTGTGCATAAACTATAAGAAAGTCAACACATCCACCAAGTAAGACAATTATCCACTACCATACACGAAATACATGCTAGAGAGAGTGGCAGGAAAGGAATCTTACAACTTTCTGGATGGCTTCTCAAGCTATAACCAAGTGCAACTCCATCCAAATGATAGGCACAAAACAACATTCACCACCGAATGGGGGGTGTTTACCTACATAGTCATGCCATTTGGATTGACTAATGCTCATGCTACCTTCTAGCGCCTCATGTGTGCCATTTTCAAGGACATGCTCAAGAAATGGTTGGAAGTATTTGTTGATGGCCTATGCATCCATGCCAACTAGAAAGAGCACTTGGAAAAGCTGTGAATAATCTTTGAACAGTGTAGGCAAAATGGTCTCTCATTGAACCCCTTAAAGTGCTAGTTTTGGGTAAAGTATGGTTGCATCTTAGGGCACCTCATGTCAAAGAATGGGATATCCACAAACTTTTCTAAAGTTAAGGTGATTATAGACCTCCCCCCTCCAACCAAATTTAAGGGAGTTCAATGTTTCTTAGGGAACACAAGATACTACCGACGATTTGTATTGAACTATGCATTGATTGCTAGACCTTTGTACAAGCTACTGATAGTATTCAAGTGGACCCAAGAATGTCAACAGGCCTATGAATGGCTTAAAGAGGCTCCAACTTCAGCTCCTATCTTAAGAGCCTTAGATTGGTCCATCACATTTCACATACACATTGATGCATCAAGATTTGTCATGGGAGCAGTGTTGTGCCAACCTAGCAAACATAACCTAGACTATCTAGTGAGTTTTGCTAGCAGATAGCTCACGAAGATAGAAAATGAACTACTCCATGACAGAGAGAGAAAAGGGTCAGCCATGGTGTTTTCCATAAAGAAGTTCAGACACTATCTTCTATCGACACCCTTTCTTTGTGGACCATCAAGCATTGCTTTATCTTGTGAATAAACCTTCCAAAATGGGAGTTACTTTTGCTCTTGGAATTTGACTTCTCAATGATTTTACACAAGGGCAAACAACATTATATGGTAGATCATATGTCGTGCATACCCACAGGAGAGGCTATTGGATAAGGAATCAGTGAGGAAAACCTACCAGACGCACACCTTTTTAAAATGTCCAATGAATGAGAATTGTTTACAGCAAACTTCACATTGTATTAGGCAGAAGACATAGTCCACATACTCAAGAATAGACTACCAGATGGCCAATAGAGAAAGCTAGATTGAAAAGACTCATCTTAAAGACCCAACCATATCAATTGATTGCAAGTCAAGTGTATCAGGTAGGACAAGATGAGCTTGTAAGGAGATGTATATGCGAACATGAAATGTATAAGTCCCAATTGTGGTGGCTAATGTTATTCTGCGATGCAGCTAAGTTTGTAAAGCAATGTGATGAGTTCCAATGGACTAAATTCCCTACTCATAAGGACAAAATGGAGTTGATCCTACTGATCACACGCCAACCATTCAAGAAGTGGGAAATTGATTTCATTGGCCCAGCAGCCCTGTAGCTCAATACTCCCGAGCCAAATACATCATTTTTGCCATCGACACTAAGTGGACAGAAGCTCAAGCAACTCGCAAAAATGATGCAAGGACCACAGCCAAGTCTCTTTAGGAGCAAGTGATCTCACGGTTTGGCTACCCCATAGATTTGGTTAGTGATCAAGGCACACACTTTATCAATGATCTCTCACTTGTTAGCCACCTTCCTCATAAGCCATATGAAGTTTTCTCCATACTATCCATAGGCCAATGGTCAAGCCGAATCGACAAACAAGATCTTGGTGGGTATTCTAATGAAAGTCATCTTTACCTCCTCACGGAATGATTGGGACAACAAATTTATGGCAACTTTATGGGCATACTAAATGGTCTACAAAATAGCCACAGAGGGCAAACTCCATTCAAGTTGACCTACATAACTGAAGTTGTTTTGCCAGTGGAATTCTTTGTTCCTAGCTTGAGAATAGCAGCCAAGAGCAATGGGAGGGCCAAGAAGCATGGACAAATTACCCAGTGGAGCTAGAATGCCTCTTTGAGACCTGGCTCATTGCAGCCCATGCTCTAATATGTGAAAAGGCATGCCGCAAGCGTTAGTTTGAAAAATATTTCAAGCAATGAGACTTTGGGCAAGGAAATTTAGTCTTGCTATACTTTGTCAAAGGAAACAAGCAGAAAATGAATTTTAGGGGATTGGGACCTTTCAAAGTTTGTACTACTAGTAAAATGGGAAATGTGGAACTAGAAACCTTAGAAGAATAGAGTATAGGTTTCTTCAACGGAAGCCACATCAAAAAGTACTACTCCCCATCACATCCACTTCATGAACCTTCGATAATGTACCCACTGTTGAATGTGAGGGTTGCAACCATCACAAAGATCGAGGATGCATGTGAGGAATCAAAAGCACCAGCCTACTTGTGGATCACCGTGACCTCCCAAACATTGATTGATGAGGGAGCCGACACCAATATCTTAACACATGAACACTGGACCGCATTGGGTCAACCCCAATTGCAATCAACCAAAGGCTTACAAATTATGATCATAGCGAGCCATGATGTGATGTTCAAGAAGCAACCATAAATAGGGAAGGAGAAGAATACAATTTCTTCCACTTTATCATCCAATGACAAATTAGTCCACTATGAACTTGTTCCAAGTGATGTATCTACCCTTAAGGACGAGGAAGCATCATCTTCGGATGATGAGGAGAAAGTTCACCAACTTCTAATCACACCACTGAAAAAGCCATTGCTGCATGGAGGTCTAAAAGAATAGAGGAGTAAAGGAAGGCTTCTGCTCATATAGTCAATATGCCCTTAATGGCTAAGATTATGAGAGAATTAAAGGAGCCAAACAAACTTGGAAGAAGCACTTGCCGATCTAATATAGAGAGTAGCTATGCAAGCTATGTATGACAACATAATGAAGAATGACACTGGGGAGCTAGTGGATTGGCCAGAAAAGAGGAAGATTATTGGCACCAAGTGGGTCTAGAAGATGAAGTACAATGCTAATGGCATCTTAGAAAAGTACAAAGCCATATAAGTTGCACATGGATTTCACAAGTTGAAGGATTTTATTTCTAAGAGTTATTTGCTTTAACTACATGAATGTCCACTAATTCACACAGTACTTGAAGTGGCTGCTCACCAAAATTAGCCAATTTACCAAATGGATGTTAAATCCTTGTTCTTGAATGGTTATCTCAAGGAGGAGATGTATGTGGCTCAGCACTAGGGTTTGAGGTTCCCATTCTAAAAACAAAGGTTATAAGCTAAAAAATGTATTAGATGGACTAAAACAAGCCCTAAAGCATAGTACTAGTGGATAAATAAATTCTTTTTTTGCTTAAATTTCAAAAGATGCACCTCAGATACTAGCTTGTATGTTTATAGGAATGGTGAGAAGTCTGCAATGATTGTCCTATATGTTAACAACCGTCTTATTACATGTGACTACAAAGATATGATCCATCAAACCTGAAAGGCTTTGAAGTCAGAGTTTGAAATAATAGACTTGGCTTGTTACACTGTTGTTTGGGGATTGAAGTCTAGCAAGAGCATGGAAATTTCTTCATCTCTCAGAAGTAGTATGCATGGGAGATCTTGAAAGTATTTGGCTTGATCAAGTGTAAGGGGATAGTTACACATATGGACGTCAATGTGAAGCTATCTGTTGAGGATACGTCAACACTAGTAGACATTGAGAGGTATAGGAGGTTCGTTGGCAATCTCATCTATTTGTGCAACACCAAGCCAAATATTAGTTTTTCTTTTTTGTGGTTTGAGCAGGTTCTCAAAAACCATGAGAAAGTCGTTGGAAAGCTAGGATGCAGGTGCTCAAATGTTTGAAGAGAAATCCCTGGTATGGTATCACATATAATTCTGAAATTCCTCTTTTGGAGAACTATGGCTCAAATTGAACAGGTGATAGTGATTCCAAGAAATCAATTTCTAGATATTGTTACTCTTTGAATTCAGGAGTACAAGGTAGCTTAGTTTGCTACATGTGAAGTAGTATGGTTAAGGAGAATCCTATGGCATATGGGAGTATAGGATGAAGATCCAACATTGCCAAAAAATGCTAAGATGTGACAATTAGAGTTACATCACCATTGCCAAAATTTCATTTTTTTCATATACACACCAAATACATTGAGATCTAGTATCACTATGTGTGGAACTTGATCAAGGATGGGATATAGAACTTGTCTCAACAAGAGAGAATGGAATATATGTTTTCATCAAAGCTCTTATGAAGGATCTGGTTTGAGTCCATCTTCAGAGACTTGGCATTGGACTCCAAGAATGTGGTTCATCTCTGTGGGTGGACATTCAAGGGGAGTGTTAGATATGCTCAATGCCCAACCTCATAAGTTGCCACCAATGATCCATGGTGCTCTAAGTTGTAAGGCTTCCATTATGAGGAGAATCCATGTGTGAGCCCAAGGTTGGGTCATGACTTGTATGTCAAATGAGGTCTATGTGGCTAGATGGTAAAAAAGATGAGCTTTGTGGATCTAACTTTGGGTTAAATAGAGTGGTTATGTTGATAGCGACTCCAAACATAATGCATCGAGTTATGGGGTGTAGGAATATTCCTTGGTCAACTAAGAAAGATTCATAATATCGTTAGACATGCTGACTAGACTACCTTCCCATGCTATAAAAGGAAGACTCCTCCAAATCCATCACTAATCTATCTTTCACCCAATCAGAGCTCTTTCTAGCTACCCTTAAACTCTTCACCTATCATTTATCTAGATCGCCATCTAAGCTTCATAGCAAAAGCACACGGCTAGACATAGTTATCTTTGTATCAGTTCATTTGAAATTAAAGTAGTTTTTGTTCTTCTCATATTTACTATGTATTCTCTACTCCTTGCTCGGATTTTGTCTGCTACACCATGTAATTTTTACAACTACCTTGTTCAATATAAAAACCATACCATATACACATCCATATGCCATAAATTGTGCCAAAGATTCACATGGCATAAAGTGCAATATCCTCCATCACGTTTTCCCATAATTTATGGCATGCGGATGTGTATAGGATATGGATTTTATATCAAACAAGGTAGGAGTTTATGTGATAGACGAATGCAATTGCAATTGCATTACTAGGATGATTGTTTTAAAAATTATGGATATATAGTAAAATGGATTGGATATAGTTCTAGGGTGATAAGGATCAAGCTAAGCCAAGCATAGTGCTAGAAATTCACATGGCAATTACATGGTCATGCCCATCAAAGAAAATATGCCACTCAACAACTATAAATTCTTACAAGTAATTATGAAAATAGGGTTAGTGCAATTGCTAACTTTTGTAACAAAGCTAACTATAAATTCTTACAAGTAATTATGAAAATAGGGTTAGTGCAATTGCTAACTTTTGTAACAAAGCTAGGAAATGACTCCTTCAAATACCCAAGTCAAAATAGCTATATCTTTTGTGTATCATGGACACGCACATTGGGAATATTGGGAAAGTTGTATTTTCCCTACTCCTTAGAATTGTAGCCATGTTGTTTCCTCCTCGAATATGGGTAATAAAGTATGGAAATCCCTTTGTTGGGAGATGGAAGTAGGATGCAAGCCATGCCTATTCATCTACCTCTATATAAGATAATGTAATGCTAGTCACATTGCATTCTCCATGCCATGGGGATTTTGTAATATATTGATAGGTAGTAGTACTAGAGTCAATTGGATGTACTTACCAAAGTAATTGAGATAGGAATATACAATTGTTGTTGGCAAGGCTAATGCAACAATTGTTTTGATATCATTTGTAAGTGCAACCATGATCTTTGGTAGCTCCAAGGCTATAGTTGCACCTTCTTTTGAATCACGTAGATGGATGCTCGATGTGGACAATTTTTGAGAAGAGGTAGGACCCCATTTGTTTTAGTTCTTGATTACCATAGCCAATGATTCACAAATATTCTAATAACCCTTCTTTATCTTCCTCATATGTAGGTGTCTTGATTTTCCAGCCAAGTCATGCTACAAGAAAGTGGTGGCTAGTCCAAGCTACCTTTAGCTCTTCTACATAATCTATGGATGGCATGGTGGTTAAGAGGATGGCATCTAGATATAGCTCATGTTGTAGAGGGATATAATGTGTTTGCAAGCTACAAAATGATCCTTATGATGTCTCTCTCCCTATAATGCACTTGTTAGGTGTGAGACCATTTTCCTAATGAACTCCTCTTTCTCCCTATAATGAACTCTTCTTTCCTAATGAACTCCTTGTGGTTTCTCTCTCCCTATAATGCACTTGATAAGTCTGAGACCATTTCCAAATGAACTCCTATTTCTCCCATTGCACTCATTTCTTCTTTCTCTAAATTTTTTCTACTCTCTTAAGGTAGAGTTGATGGTGGTCAGTAAGACTATGAAGGCTACCTTCAAAACTATCCATGTGCTAAACTTCTTTGTCAAAGCATTAGTTTTTGCTTTTTCTTACTTTGTCTAAATTCTCAGATTTGTCAAAGAGTCTCTAAATTCTTCATATATTATATGCATTTCTTCCATTTATGTCACCTTAGCTTTCATCTCATTTGTTTATTTGTTTATTTCCTCTAATTGTGCTTGTGTTCTAGGAGTTTTTGTGTTGACTGTTATACATGCTCCTAGTGAACTACCTTTTCATCATCTAGTTGCATCTGGAACTCTTGCCTCTCCTTAACTACTTGGTCCTTGTCTTAACTGAGTTCCTCATATAGGTTTTCTAGCATAGAGATCCTCTCGAGAGGTGCATGTCATCTTGTTGGATCATTTCCATGAATCATTGTGGTTGATCTAGCAAGCCCTTCTATTCAAGATGTGATTGTTACTTTTTCTATATCTTTCCTCTTCTTTAACTGAATCGTCTCATTCTACATTACCTACACTATTGCAAAGAGCTATTGAAGCTCACTTTGGTAATTGTTGAGGGAGGTTTCTTTGCTACCTTTTCCTTGCCCTTTCTAGAACTTCCCCATTTTCTAATTTTGGGTTATCTTGTTTCAACCCTCTTATTCACCATTCAGTATACCCATATTAATCAATGTTCATCCTAAACACAAATGTACTTTTGGTAAAGAATTTTATCATGATGTTGTTCATTGATTCCACTGTTGTTGGCTTGAGGGTAGTCTATGGGGTTGCCTTTCTATGAATGACCAAGATCTTATGAGTGACTCATATAATTTGTTACTTTTATATATTGTAAGAAGCTGGGAATACTTAGAATGTTAATAATATGCCATGTCACACTGACACTGGTATATAAGGAGAGAAGTTGTAATTTTTCACATCTTTTTGACATATCAATACAATTACAATCTTTCTCTCCCTTCTTGCTCCAAGCTTCCATGGCTTCTTCACCTTTCCTGTCTTTCTCTCTCCAATTCTAGTCTTTCTCTCTCCTCGTCACTCTATTTCTCTCTCTTCCTGCAGTCTTTCTCTCTCCTCTGCAGTCTTTCTCTCTCCTCTTTCTCTCTCCCTAGTTCTCTCTCTGACAAGTGGTATCAGAGCTTCAGTCTTTGATCCATTATTCTCTTCCATTTTCACTCCTATTTTCCTATTTCAAAACCAATTTCAGACAAAAATGGTACAAGACAGTGACTAGTGGAGTGCTGCAGGACAACTACAGTTAGCAATGACTACATCTGGAGTTATTCAAGGTCAGATATGGCGGGTAAAGGCTTAAATGGCTGGACGTCATCAAATTTTATGCAAAAATGGAGGTAACTAGGGTAAAGAATGGTTAACCGGGCTTAGTTAGAGACTAAACTACAGTTACTTTTCAAAAGAGGTCTTCCTTTCCTCTTTCCTCAAGCTCTGCCCAAGCTTTCATGGAGTTTGCTGGCTGAGATCTCTTCTTTTCTCACTGATCTTTGCTCTCCATCAACAATGGCCTGCATAATGGCACTCTAGACATCAAATGCAACAAGTGGAGTACCAATCATGCCCTGTAGAAGCTGCCACGTGGCCTGGACAGCAGCCCGAAATTTGCGCTGATTTTTCCAGCCCTGTTCTCCTCCAGTTCTCAGCCAATCTTCAGCTATGGTGCTTCTAATTCATCATTGGCAGTGATTCCTTCAAGGTTTTGGTGTGTTTACTCCAAAATAGAACCATATTTCTCAGCTTTTCACTCTCTTGAAACCCTACATGAACAGTCCATGGGCAGCCATGAAAGCTTCAGCCCAAGCTTCCATTTCTTGACAATTTCTTGAAGATTCTTCATCCTTTTGGCCCGTGGAATCATTTCAGCAAGGATTCTTCAACAAATTGCAAGGATTAAGCACGGGATGGCTTAAGATTGAAGATCAAGAGCTTCTATGGAGCAAAAATTTGGGGGAAACGGGTTTAATGCTTCAATTTCAAGCATTTGAAGCTTCAAGATTGGTCTCTACCATCAGATAAGCAAGCTTCTTGGATTATTTTGCTAACATTGGACAACCGGGAGCCCTATCAAGCATTTGGCAAGTTATTTTCAGCCATGTCAAGGTATTTCTCTTCAATTTTTAATCTCTCTCATTAATCCAATTGCTGAGCTTAAGCCATTTGACTGAGAGATTAAAGAATTGAACATTTTCATCAAATTCTCAGCCAACCTTTGCTTGAATCCATATATTCATGAATGCAATGCTTGTCTAATGCATATTAGTTTCAATCAGTGAATGAAGGGCCTTAATCTGAGATTTCAGCATAACATTTGAATCCTATGGACTGAATACATTGATTGATTCCTTTGCTTACTCTAATCCAATTGATTGGTTGATTCTCTTTTGCCTAAATTGGAAAATTGTAAAGGGTAAGTACTAGCAATCAGTGAGTCACTGAATTGCATAGGTAAAACCCTTCTCCCATCTCAAGTTCTTTTATCTCAATCAATTGCATCTCATGAAAGGCTGAATGAATATTTTCCAAATGCATATCATGCTGATTGCTTAGTACACTAGCCTCTGCCATGTTGATATTCCCACCGAGGAAAAAGGTGGATGCCGGGGGAGATAGTGGGACAAAAGAGAGGTGACCCTCCCTCACTATCGAAGATCCCGAAGGGGTGCAACCAACCGACCCGGGGGGAACTTTGCCCACCTCCCGGTGATTCGGAGCCCGTGTAGGGAGCCCGTCCTGCCGTTTTATCCCTCACACAGGTACAGCGAGTGGAGAATTGAAGATTGAAGACTTTCCAACGACTCAAGTACCTATTGGAGTAAAACAGGGTAAAACAGGGCATTTTCAGGTTACCCACAGGGTATTTACAGGTGGATACAGGTACACCCTTTGATACTGAAGTACAGGTGCAGGTACTACAGGGTACCCACAGGTCCTATATACCCCTTTGCAGGGTTTGGTAGCCTTTGGAGGTTACTTTCTTGCATTACAGGGTCAAAACAGGGCACTTACAGGTCTAAACAGGGTGCAGGACTGGACAGTTCAGACTCTGAAAGTCAGTTACAGAATTTTCTGTCCTAAACCTGTCATAGCGTGCTATAGCTCATCTCGAAGAGGGCATTGTAAGCTTCGATTCGCACAAAAAAGTTTTGCAATCGGAGTTTTCTAGCCAAAGTTATAGCCGTTTTACTGACAGGGGGTACTGCAGGACTGCACTATTATGGCAGGGCATAAAGGCAAAAATAAGGTCCAGGAGGACTATGCACAGCAAATCAGGGATTCTATGATGGAAAGCACATTTCAAGAGAACCCTGAAGAGCCTCAACAAGGAGAAATTAGCATGCTCAATGATACTTTGTGTGCCCATGAACTAAGGCATAGAGAGCGACATGAGGCCATGCTATCAAGAATGGATCAGATGGTTCAATCTACTGATCAGACTAAGGCTTCCATTGATAGATTGGTAATGTCCAATGAACTACTCATGGCACAAGTCTCTAAACTTTTACAATTACAAGTGGCATCAAAAGAAGCTAATGAAAAGGCATGTTCAAATACTGATCCTTCAGTTCCACTTCAGCCATCCAACCAAAATGGTCATGGAGATGGAATCATAGGAAGAAGAGGCATACCCAATAGTCAATATGAAGTGGGAGAAGCTTCACAAAGGCATGATGACTATTTGGGCAGTTTGAACGGTGCCAATACTCAAGCTTTTGGACTGCATACACAGCATTCTAGGGGTGCTTTACCAACAGGAAGATTACAGGGTAATTCTCAGCCACCTGTTGGAAGATTTCAATCTCATTTTGGGGGTTCTATACTTGGAAATTCTGATCAGCCAGTTTTGGGACAGCAACCCTTCCATGATAGAGAATTCAAGGACAAAATTGTTTTATCCAAATTCAATGGCCAGTCATCTTCACCATCAGAATTAGAGGAATGGACCTCTAAGATGGAGTCTTATTTTGATATATTTCCTAAAACTGATGTTATGAAGATACACTTTGCCTCCTTGCACTTAGAAGGATTTGCTCACACTTGGTGGAGGTATATCAAGAAAGAGAATGTACTTATTGAGAATTGGGAAGCTTTCAAGGCACTTATGGCTGAAGTCTTTGTTTCACCTCTTGAGAAAGAGAAGTTAGAACGAAGATGGTACAACTTGGAACAAAGGAGCCTAAGTGTAAGGGAATATACAAACCAATTCCTCAACTTGACCATGTATGTGGAAAACATCAGTGATGAGGCCAAGTTACACAAGTTCATGTATGGTTTGGAACCATCCTTGTCAGCTGATGTTATGGCGCAAAATCCTACTTCACTTTTCAAGGCTATTGAGCTTGCAGAGCGCTTTGGAAGGAAGTATAGGAAAGAGTCTTCATTTCAGCCAAGTTATGGACAGCCAAGGACTGTTTTAAAGCAAGGGCAAGTTGGTAACAATTATGGCAGCAACCATATGCCTAGTGGGAGCTTACGGATACCAACTTATCCCCCATTTAATGCTTCTAGGCTTCAAGGCAATTTCAGGACAGCAAACAGTCCAAAGGTTGAATTTAAGCAAGGTGACAATAAGCCTAAGTCTACTTCAGCCAATACAAATTCTAGAAATATTCCCATGGATCTTTACAAGGAAAGAAAGGACAAAGGCTTATGCTTCAAGTGTGGAGAAAAGTATACTCCTGACCATGCTTCAAAGTGTGTATACAAAAATGCCAAACCAAAAATTCAGAGTATGCTAGTTCTTGAGGACCTTGAAAATGACATAGATGAAGTTAATGCAGTCCCAATCAATGCTGAAAATGAAGATTTCGAGGATGATGGTGGACAGGAGTACTTCTATGATCCATCTGACTCTTTTCCTTTTGATCCAGGCGGTGATATTCCATTTGATCCTGGTGGATTTTGTAATGAGTTGCCTGCTGCCACTAATTGTTCTATCTCTATGGATGCTTGGACGGGATCTAAGAACCCTAATACACTTCGTATGAAGGGAAGCATATGTGGAAAGCCAGTGTTCATCCTGATAGATAGTGGCAGTACCCACAGTTTTGTCAATAAATCCATTTTGTACAAGTTGAATTGTGTTCCCACCGACTTACAGCAGCCCATTAGAGTACAAGTGGCTAATGGTGAAGAGGAAATCAGCACACAGATTTGTCCACAGGTTTCTTTGCTGATGGCTGAAAATTTTGAAGTCAAAGTAAACCTGATCACTTTGGAAATGGGGCCCATAGATATTGTACTTGGTTGTGACTGGTTGATGACCTTAGGCAGGATTACTATGGATTTCTCACATTTATATATGGAGTTTTTCTCCAATGGACAGCTCATCCGTTTACAGGGAATCCCTAGTAGATCTGATTTTCAGCTTATCACCATTCAACAACTCAAGAAAGAGTACAAGAAGCGCTCACAGATATTTGTATTGCATTTGAACAAAGAAACACAGGATCAGCCCAATAATTCAGCAAACCATCCAGCCTTGACAGCTCTTCTTGAGGAGTACAGAGATCTATTTGAAGTACCTACTTCATTGCCTCCTAAGAGAGCGGTGGATCACCCCATTGATTTGGAACCCAACTCAAAGACGATCAATAAGCCACCTTACAGACTATCAAAATGTGAACGAGAGGAAGTAGCCAAGCAAATCAAAGAGCTTCTTGAAATGGGATTCATTGAACCAAGTTCTTCACCGTATGCATCCCCAGTCCTGTTAGTCAAAAAGAAAGATGGATCTTTCAGAATGTGCATTGACTACAGGGATCTTAACAAGATAACAGTGAAGAACAGGTATCCTATACCCAGGATAGATGATTTGCTTGATGAGCTTAAGGGGGCTCGATTCTTCACGAAGATTGATTTGAGATCAGGGTATCATCAGATTCGCATGAGAGAGGGTGATGAGGTCAAGACTGCTTTTAGGACTGATCGTGGGCTTTACCATTTCTTGGTGATGCCATTCGGCCTTACAAACGCTCCAGCTACCTTTCAAAGCTTGATGAATAAGATTCTACAACCTTTCCTCTTTCAGTTTGTCTTGGTATTCTTCGACGACATTTTGATCTACAGCAAGACTTTTCAGGATCATTTGTCGCATATGAGGAGGGTTTTTGATGTGTTGAGACATCATAGGCTTTTTGCTAAGGAGAAGAAGTGTTCTTTCATGCAGACTGAAGTGGAATACTTGGGACATATAGTCAGTGAAAAAGGAATACAGGCTGATCCCAAGAAGGTGCAATGCATAAAAGATTGGCCAACGCCTACTACTACTACCTCTCTTAGAGGTTTTCTTGGTCTCTCTTCATTCTATCGCAGATTTATAAAGCATTATGCGGCAATTGCAGCCCCTTTAACTGACAGGTTGAAGAAAGAGGCTTTCTTTTGGGATTCTCTTGCAGATAGCAGCTTCAACCAGTTAAAGGAATTACTTACCTCCGCTCCTATTCTTGTATGCCCGGATTTCTCTAAAGAGTTTACTATACAATGTGATGCTAGTGGCCGTGGCATTGGGGCTGTTTTGCTTCAGGAGCATGGAGTAATTGCATTTGAAAGCCGTAAGCTTACTGATAAGGAGATGGCCATGAATGTTTATGATCAGGAAATGTTGGCTATTCTGCATGCAATCAAGAAATGGCACCATTACTTATATGGCAGCCGATTCAGAGTGCATAGTGATCATCGCGTACTCAAGTATTTCCTTACTCAGTCAAATCTTACTCCAAAGCAACGACGATGGGTAGCAACATTACAAAATTATGACTTTGACATCACTCATACAAGGGGCAAAGATAACATAGTGGCTGATTCTCTCTCTCGTATGTGGGCCTGCAAAGTATCAGCCATGACGGAATTACATAGTGATTGGATTGAAGAGCTACAAGAGGCATATCTCTTAGATGAGGAATTCAGCCAAATCTTTCAGAAATTACAGCAAGGTCTCATGGAAGAAAACTCGCACTACCAGCTTAAAAATGGTCTTATTTGGTGGAAGGGCAAGATTGTTATTCCCTCTACTTCTTCTTTCAAGCGAAAAATTATGGAGGAGATGCATTCTTCGCCTTTAGCTGGACACTTGGGAGTTTTCAAGACTTATGACAGGATCAGCAAGAGCTTTTATTGGAAAGGACTGTGGAAAGATGTCAAGGACTTCGTTATGAAGTGTATGCCTTGTCAGCAAAATAAGGATAGCACCCATAAGCCAGGAGGTTTATTGCAGCCATTGCCTATTCCTACGGGTAAATGGACTCATATTACTATGGACTTTATCACTGGCTTACCTACTACCAAGAAGGGGTGGAATAGCATTTATGTGGTGGTTGACAGACTCACCAAAGCAGCTCATTTTATCCCAACAAAAATTCAGTTTACTGCTTCTCAGGTGGCCAACCAGTTTATGGAGCATATTTTCAGATTGCATGGATTACCGCAGGTGATTGTCCATGATAGGGACTCAAAGTTTATGAGTAACTTTTGGCAAGCGGTATTTACATCTATGGGTACCAAGTTGGCTCCATCTACGGCTTATCATCCCCAAACTGATGGACAGACAGAGAGAGTTAATAAATGGTTGGAGACTTATCTTCGCCATTTTTGCTATGATGTCCAAACCTCATGGGATTCTTGGTTACACCTGGCTGAGTTTGCTTATAATAATTCCACTCATGCGAGCATAGGAGTTTCACCCTTTGAGGCTTTGTATGGTTACAAGGTGCCCCTACCCACAGTCATTTTTAACGAAAAGATCAACCCTCATGGGAAGGAAGAGTTGGATAGAATGCAGACCCTTCTTCAGCAATGCAAGGTGAATCTAAGGAAGGCTCAAGATCAGATGAAGATGTATGCTGATGAGAAGAGGAGGCCTTTAGAGTTCCAGGAAGGAGAGCTGGTTTTGTTGAAGGTGCCCAAATCCAAGTATTCTACATTGAAAGATGGATCCAGTAATAAGCTTGCCCACAGATTCTATGGCCCTTACAGGATCCTTAAGCGGATTGGAGATTTGGCTTACAGACTAGAGCTTCCCTCTTCTACAAAGATTCATAACGTCTTCCATGTTAGTCAGCTCAAGCCCTATTATGGTGATCCAGTGGATTTAGTTGATGAGCTGCCACCTATTGATGAAGATGGTATTGTTCAGTACATCCCAGAGGCTGTTATAGGTCAGCGTGAAAAGAAGCTTCGATCACGTTCTATTGTGGAATATTTGATTAAATGGAGAGGTTTACCCTTTGAAGAGGCTTCTTGGAGACCTGATTCAATATTGGATGAGTATCCATACTTGAAGGATACATTAGTGGTTGAAGCCTATTGCTTATGGAGCTAGTATTGGTGCAGACTGGTTCAGGACAGCACGCTGTTTTAGAACAGTTTTTGTCGTACTTCATTTTCAGAATTGAGCTATCTACATGAGCTTAAAGTACTCTTCAAGAGCTTCGTTTTGATATGTGGTACACTTCATTTGGACACTTCTATCAAAAGTTATGGCTGATTTGGTCCAGCAGGGACTGTTATTCCAGCAAGCTGTCTACTTTCTTCTGGAACTATTTGTTGAAGATTCTATGGCTCCAATGGCTTCTAAGGTTCTTCAAATCATGTATATAGCAGGGTCCACTTTTCGTACTTCAAATTCAGCCCTTGTAATGATAAATTCTTCATTCATTCCCTATTTGTTAAGCTGTAAAACAGAGTAGTACTCTGTTCTATCCATCTTTTCTTTAGCTCTTTCTAGTTTTGTTTTTGGGGACAAAAACTTTTGGGAAGGGATGGATTGTAAGAAGCTGGGAATACTTAGAATGTTAATAATATGCCATGTCACACTGACACTGGTATATAAGGAGAGAAGTTGTAATTTTTCACATCTTTTTGACATATCAATACAATTACAATCTTTCTCTCCCTTCTTGCTCCAAGCTTCCATGGCTTCTTCACCTTTCATGTCTTTCTCTCTCCAATTCTAGTCTTTCTCTCTCCTCGTCACTCTATTTCTCTCTCTTCCTGCAGTCTTTCTCTCTCCTCTGCAGTCTTTCTCTCTCCTCTTTCTCTCTCCCTAGTTCTCTCTCTGACATATATATGTGAAACCTAAATTTGATGAGTTAGTCTCTCTCATGATTGCAAAAGAGAGACAACATGCAAGGTGAACCTTCAGAAAGAAGTAGTAAACAAGACCAAGCATTTAATTCAAGTTTGGAAAGAGGACAAGGTAGGTCCTCTTCAAAAGCTTGTGATATGAGATATGCTAGTGGTAACCATCAAATAGGTTGTCAATCATTTGTTGGTGATATGCAAATTTCAAGATGCCATGGTAACTCTAAAGGTAAGATGACTATAAAGAAAGAGGTGGAGGTTAGAATAGAGGTTCTACTAACCTTGGCATTCTTTGTCATTATTATGGAAGAATTGGTCATATTATAGCCCATTGTGAATGCCAAGAAAGATATGTCAAAAGTCATAAATTGTTGCAAGGAAATTATGTGTTGCTATTAAGGTAAAATGATGAAAAAATGAGTATATTTTTGTCATGCAACATATGATGAATGATACTGTAGGAAAGGGACACATGCTTTGGTATGTGGACTTAATCACATCAAACTATATGACTAGCCATGTTGAATGGTTTGGAGAGATGTAGGATTTAGAAAATCCTAGGTTATTGGAGATGGATGATGATTCATGCCACCCAATTTCACACATTGGGAATGTGATTAATTGGTGTTTAAAAAAATGTTTCATGTACTGCATATGCCATCCATTACAAATAATTGTTATTGGTCAGATAGTAGATCAAGGGTTGCAAGTCAAATTCAATCCAAACGGTTGTTTTATTGAGGACTTCAGTAATTAATGCACCATACTTTGTAAAAGCCAACATATTTGGGTCACTAGCGCTATTATGTATGCTAAAGGCATAGGTGTAGGTGCAAATTTTGAAATATGGCACAAATGTATTCTATATTAGTCTTGCAAATACAAAGTGAAATCAATATGGTCAAAAGGGTTGGTTTCATATTTATATGCATTTAAAGTTGCATAGTTGCATAAAGTTTGTGAAACATGTCAATTTGGGAAGCAAGCAAGATAACATTTTGTACATGACAAAAATGTAAGCAGAAACATAGTTGATGTTGCTCATAAAGATGTCTAGAGTGTTGCACAAAATGTGTATCCTAGTGGTATTAAGTACTTTGTTACATTTGTTGATTATCATTCTAGAAATTTGTGGATGTATTATATAAAGAAAATAGTAAAATTTTTTAGCACTTTCAAATTTTTAAGGCTACTATTGAAATAGAAACAAGTCTGAAAATTAAGTATTTGAAGTCATATCGAGGACGAGAATATCTCCATAATGAGTTGAGTGACTTTTTGAGATTTCATGGCATGAAACACCATTTCACTTATATCCCATAGAAAAATGTGGTTGCAAAAAGGGAAAATAACATAAATTTTATGAGCCTTGATGGTTGGAACGGATATTTCCAAAGTATTTCTGGTCTATGGCTTTTCATATTATTCTATATATAATGAATGGAACTCCCACAACAGTTCATGGTATGACACCTGAGAAATTATTTACATGCAAAAAGCCTAATGTATTACACTACTATAATGTCTTTGATTATATTACCTACATTCATGTGCCTAATGAGTTGAGGAAGAAACTTGATCCAAAGGCTAAAAATGCATTTTCATTAAATACTTTACTGAGCAAAAATTGTATAATTTTACAACCCTATCATTGGTGAGTGTAGAGTGAACAAGGATATCATTTTTTTATAAGATGAGGGTCATGGATATACATCTAATGGCAATGCATTGGAAAATGATGATCATTGTGGCAATCATTTGCAAAAAAAAAAAGGCAAGAAACACACTTTTATTGGACCAAAATGTCCTTTGATAGCAAATCTACTTGGTCTAGGAATATGCACTAATCAGTGCCCCATGTAGTGCATTTAGTAGTGTTGCAAGTAATGGAAAAGCTTAGCTACTACTGCTAACAAAGGGAATAAGAAAGTCTCAACAAATGGTAAGTATACATTTACTAGCCATTCATTCCTTCATAGAGATTCTAATGGATCAAAGAGTTTGGATGATGAGCTTGGTATTCCCATTGTCAAAGAGATTCTAGTGGATCAAAGAGTTTGGATGATGAGCTCCATTGATTAATCCAATGATACACAAGTCTATCGGGCTTAGATAACATGTTAAAAGATTCACTTTTAAGGGTTATGTAGCTCAAGGTAGTTAAGGATATAGAGCCCACTTGTTTTAAGGAAGCTATTGGTTATGCACATTGGGATGCAACAATGGATGAGGATATGGATGTATTAGAGGCCAACAAACTTGGGATCTAGTGTCATTGCCTAAGGGAAAGAAAGCTATTGATTTTAAGTGGATCTATAAGATTACATATAATGCATATGGTTTCAACTAGCAAGTTTAAGGCAAGGTTGTTAGCTAAGGACTATACTCAAACATGTTGTATAGATTGTGAAGAGACATTCACTTTAATTGCTAGGAAAACAATTATTAAATGTGTGATTTCTTTGGGAGAAACCATATAGCAATAAATGTAATGAATGCCTTCTTACATGAACATTTGCAAGAAGAGGTGCATATGGAGGAGCAATAGGTTATGAGGGTTCGGAGTATCCCATATATGCATGAAAGTTAAAGAAAATGGTCTATTGTAATGTCCCCATTACTTAGTTTATTTTAATGTGTGTATTCATTCCAAAGAAAGTTGATTCATGTCACACATTTTTTTTAAAAAAAATACTAGCTCTAATTATGAAACTAACTCTCATTATGAAGATAATTAATGAGGTATTATATGCCAATTCATGGAAAAAAGACTTAAGAGACCGTCCCAAGACTAGCTTATTAAAACTATGTTTGTAGTATAGAACATCAAAAAAAGAACTAGCCTAGTGGATAGTCACATGTCAGTTAAGCGCACTTGGGTAACCACACTACTGGGATGGATGACCTCCCGAGAAGATTTTCCTACAAGCTAGTGGGAGCTTCTCGCACGCGTGCAGCCAATGGCACCAACGAAGCCTTCGTAGCCCGTTGCCAAGTATTCCAAGTCCAAGATGCCAAGGTATATGCCTTGATCACCACCTTAGTCATGAGTCTTGGAGTGACGGCCACCCGATGACGCACCGCACGGTGCTATTCACTGATAGATTTGTAAATTTTTATCTTCACGCTACAAAAATGGATCTCCCTCTCTAGAGAGCAATCTTGACGGAATGAGACGATGATCAAGGAGGAGACTCTATTCCATGAGACAAAGAGACATCATTCCATTCAACCCAAGGAAGGGGATACGCTGAAGGTCTCTCATCCTATTCTACTCTGATCCAAGAAGAGAAGGTACTAAAGAACTCTATCCTATTCTATCATACCTCTACTCTCATCTCTATTCCATCTACTAGAGAGAGTGAAGTATTGCTTTCCACGAGGCAAGAAGAATCATCCACGAGGCCTACATCATTGAATACCACAATATCCATCATCATCATCGAGAGTCTTACACCCTTGTTGCCAACCGGTATTATTGCCGTGTTTTTCTTCTTCTTCTTCTACGAATTATATTTCCGTCATGGCCCCAAAGAAAAAGAATTCAAAAGCAAAAATCGTGAATGACCCTACTATCGTGGAAGCAACAATTGGAATTGCGACCACACAGGAGTTATTAATGGAGTCATGGGCACGGATAACAACCCTTTACCAATCGCGATACCACAAGTTTTTCTAAAAAAATTCTTTTCAAATAAGATAAGTCTCTTGAGAAATACTGGCTTAAGGCCAAGAAACTTGGTTACAAGAACTGGGAAGTTAGAGACCCCAAAATCTAGATAACCCAAGTTAAATTCCAAGGGGAAGATTTCATTATGTGAAACTCAAGTGTCGATTGCTACTAGAATTAAGCATCACTTGAAAGTTGCATGATTGATTGAAGTCATAACTCCTTGCAAACATCAATCTTGTTTGTGATCTTCTAGATTCGATCCTGATTGAATTAAGTATTGGAATAGATAAAAATTGAGGAGCCCTATACCTCCCCCAAGGATAGGTGTTGAATCCCCATACCAAGAGGAGATGTTTTTACCACCGCGAAAGCATGGACCGATTCCGATGGCGAGAGGTCTCCCAGCAGGGATCGTATTAAGTAGGAGGTGGATAGGGTGCCAAGGGGGCTCTAGCCAGTAAATCCCTTTTTCGCACCTAGAAACTATTTGGTCCCCCGTATAGCCCGAGTTCTACTTGGGACACCTATAAACGCTAGCTATAGGTGGATTTGATCTTGGTGATGTGCAGATGCGTTGGATGAGGTAGCACGTGAAATTGTAATTTTTCTCTTGTATGGGCGGCAGAACACACATTATGGAATATAATCAATGAAATTGTTTTATTATGATTGTATGTCCATAGTAAATTACGTAAACGAACAATTGTGCATAGAAGGATTTTAATTAATGAAGCTGTTTTTATATGTTTCACGTAATGTGGTAGGTAATTAGATAACTAAGAAATTCCATAGAGGGGCCAAGAGGTTTCCCCAAAAACAAACACTAGTATAAGAAACTCTAGGAAGGGCTAATTCGCTGACTTACTTAGGGTTTGGTCTCAAAACCCGAACTGTAAATTATCTTAGGGAAAAGGTACGGCAGCTATGCTCTACATTGCGAGGGATTTCATAAATCCTTAGTCTGCTACTGGAAAAAAGCGTTGTACTCCATGAACCAAGGGTAATGGCAGTCGCTCCTTCCAAACAAGAAGCCTCTCGAAAGACACCTCCAGATGTGAGTTAGTTGTTGATAGGTGACTGTTAGGTCAATTAGGAACCTTCAAGTCGGTCCTCCATGGGTAACGACAAGATACTTCTCTTACAGGGTAGACCTAGGGTTAACTAGCTAGATCATTCTGATTAGAGTATGGAAAGTGATGGCTAGAAGGTAAACTCTAGGCAACTACTAAAACATTATCCGTCAAGAAATCAAGGCGGGTACATTACATCTATGGGCTAAAGCAAGCACCTAAAGCATGGTCTCACAAGATTAGAGCATATATCATCAATAGTGGATTCTAAGTTTCTAATGTGTATCATGCACTCTATGTGACAAAGAAGGATGCATGTTTGTTCATCATAGTGTCTTCTTGCATGGTGATTTGCAAGAAGTACATGTGGAGAAGTCTAGAGGTTATGAGGATTTGTAGCATCCCACATATGTACGCGAGTTAAAAAAGATGCTCTGTGGGCTAAAGCAAGCACCTAAAGCATAGTCTAGAGAGTAACTTTTCAAAATTGATTTCCATGTTTCTAATGTGGATCACTTGATATATGTGAGAAAGGAGGATGCAAGTTTGGTCACCAATCTCATCAATGTGGATGACAAGATTATTTCAAGTGATAGTGACAATGGGATTGTTGATGTTAAGAGCCATTTGATTGAATACTACATTTTCAACATTTCATCCTATGTCTCCAATGTGGATCGTACTCTAGGTGAGAAAGGAGGGTGTAAGTTTGGTCATCATAGTCATAGATTTGGATGATAAGATTATTATAAGTGGTAGTGGTAGTGGGATTGTTGATGTCAAGAGCAATTAGAAGCAAAAATTTGAGCTAAATGATCTTGGTAATCTAAGGCAATTTCTTGGTATTGAGTGATTGGATATGTTGACGTTATTTGACTATCTCAAAGATAGAATGGCTTGGGTATGTTGCCCAAGTATGGTATGACAACATCTAAGCCTATTTCAATCTCATTGGAGCAGAATGTAAAGATGAGTACTAACATTAGAGATAAGATGCAAGACCCTACTATATTCAAGCGAATAATAGGGAGTTTGGTTTACACAACTTTCACAAGGCTAGACTATTATGATATTGGGCTTGTTAGTCAATCTATGCAAGTACCTAGGAAGCCTTATTTGAATATAGTCAAACATGTATTGAGATATTTGAAGTCCAATTTGTGCTATGGACTTTTTTATAAGGCCAATATGGATATACATGTATTTGTATACATAGATGTAGATTAGGTTGGTAGTATATCAAATACTACTAGTGGATTCATGTTTCCACTTGGTAAGAGCAATCACTAAGTAGCAAAAAGCAACCTATAGTTGCTTTATCTAGAATAGAGGGTTGAGTACAAGGGTACTTCTAAGGTGAAATATGTGAGATGGTATGGTTGCAAAATTTATTGGCTGATTTGGAGGTACAAATATTGACATTCATTATGACAATATAAGTAGCATACAATTGGCCCTATGTTCCATTGCAAGATACAATACCTCCACTTCAACCTTGAAATTCACGATCTTTGTCTAAATTATGCAAGTACTGTGTCTATGATTCACACTACAATCCTATTGCATTTTGAATAATAGCTAACAAAACATGAATCAATTATTGGTATTTGATTTTATCAAGGGCCACCAACTCTAAAAACTTATCTCATTACTTATTTTATCACTTTACCTTTTCTCTACTTACAATTTGAAGGATTGTGAGAATGAGCAAGATGCCATAATTTCCCCCACATGCCCAAGTCTTTGCGTTACATAACAAGTGTATCACCTACACCATAAAGAATCTCAATCTATGCACCTTATGATCATCAAGAGGGAAACTTCATTAGCCCAAATTATACCCGATTGGTTGAGATTAAATACGTCACAAACATATGGATTTTTTATAATTACTAGCCCCAAGCACCAAGGATTCTATAGCAAAGTAAACTCTCAAAAGTGGCCCCTTCAATAACTACAAGCCTTGTAATATGAACTTTTCCAAGTGTGGTAAAGTTGTGACCCAACAACATGTATATTCTTTGAAGAAAATAAAGAAAAGGGATGCCAAATTGTAATCCAAGCTAGAATTTGTGCGCTAATTACAAGTGTAGGTATTATGTGAAAAGAATATAATGAAAGGGATTCCACATTGTAGTTTGTTCTCTTCTATACTTTGTTGTTTTGTGTCAAAGTATGCCTCTTTTCACTTTTGCCTCCCTATTCTCTTCTTTTTAGGCTCATAGCTACGGTAGTGAGTTAGAAGTAAAATGCTCCTTATTGTGCACTTTAACTCTCTATTATGTGCATCTATCTTGAGTGCTCTTCTCCCTTTACATTCCACTGTACTCCTCTTTTCCTATTTTGTTCCTTTTCATGGCTATCATGGTGAGAGATATATCATGTTCTCATTGCATTGAACTCTTGTAGCTTGCTTGCACTTTGTTTCTCCTACATTAGGGTTGATCCAATCCAAAGTGTATCGATTCACTCAAAATAAATTAGGTGGTGTAAAAATTGACCCCATACATTGTCTAATACTCAAATCACTTCATGCAAGCCCATATCATTTTCTAGACAAATTACTTGATTCAATAATAGACACATATTTTTGGCCCCATCTTTCTTAATTGCATTTCATGACTCAAACTTCTATTCTTTTTTGGCAAGGTGGTGCCACCATGTGTGTGTTATTATCAAGGTGGAGCGCTGAACATTTTGTTATCATCATCATTTCATGAAAGAAGTTAGAAGTAAGTCTCAATCTTGTTGATCCACTCCTTAAGTTCAATGGGGGTAGCATTACTCATAAGAGGGAAATCAAGTCCTTCACCTCTCTTGATAATTCTTAATATTTCCCCCATTATTCCCATTAGAGATCTTAGGGTGTCATCCAAATCTTCATCAAAAGATCAAACATGTATTTCTTCATCAAAAGATGGAAGCATATCAAACATGTATTTCTTTTGAAAATACGATCCCATATGCTTTGAGAGAGAAGGCTCTCCGTGCTCAAAGGTCACATAAGGAATATGATTTTTTTACATTTTTCATTTACATTGGGTGCATCATCCCCTTTGTTTGCTTCCTTAGCATGTGACTCATTGATGACTTGTATCAAATATTGTTTAAAGATGGACATGAGGTTATCAACATTGATGGCATTGCATCTCATCGCATCTCAAAGGTCCTTAGCATCTATGCAGAGCACATCCTTGAGTTTATCAAATACTTCCTTCAAGGTGGAAGCCATTGTGAGTGTTTGGGCTCAAAACCTTATGCGTTGTGTATGATTCGCATCCTTGAAGATGTCAATCCCCTTCCTTGAACCACTTTCTCCATCATCACTTTGTCCCTCTACATTAGGTATATTTTAATCCACATCCTCGTAAGAGGAAGGAAGTTGGAACCCTTTGATGTTCACTCATTAGGGTATGGACACTAGTATTTTCCATAACTTTTTTTCCCTTACCAACATGAGGGGGAATGACTTCGGTCATTCTCTGTATTCCTATTGTAGTAAAGTGGAGTTTCACAAATATGTTGTACAAAATAGTTTGGTTCTCCAAAATTGTTCAAGACATTAGCCATCACTTAGTATGCACGATTTTCCAATAGCTTTGCTCAATTTTGCATCAATAGTAGAGGTTTCTATTCCGTAGGTGGCAGCTTACCATGGACAAGCATCAATTGCTTCCAATACATTCAAGAATGAATCTAAAGTTATGCACATTTATCCATAGCATCAAACCACATTGTTTCTTGAATTCCAAGTACAATTCATTGACCATTGCCTTCCAAAGCCCAATGTGGTTGTAACATTACATCCATCCAAATGTGCAACACTTTCCATTATTGAATTATTCCATTAAGCTAAATCTTGAAGAGGAATTTCGATAATTTGGAAACATATAGAGGGATCATTCTTTTATACAACAAGTGTAATATTCCACAAATTCACATTATGCTTTTTCAACAACACATTTAGGAAGTGACAATGAGAGCACTTGCAATTACTTGTCCAATTATACACATGGATTAATACTTCATTTACCTATTCTATGCAAGGTACTTTATACATATGCCATTACATAAAGAGAAGATTAAGGGCAAGCATATTGTCAATGCTTTGGAAAGAAGAGAGCTCTATACTCTAATTTGATTGAGAGCATGGAAATGAAGCTTGAATTAAAGCACTAGACCCTTGCTCACTCTATGATTGAGATTAATAAAGGATGAAGCAATTTTTGAAGGCTAAAGTGATGATCTACCTCTTGTTCAAGATTTTTTTAAAAACTAATGTTTATCATAAGGCTTCAATTCTTTTTATGACACATTTTTTGAGCTTCTTCTCCAATTTATGAAGCTCCCCATAGTGAAATAGAACCCCATCAACTATCCATTTATACAAGCTTTGATGGATTTTCCCCAATTTGATGAAGAGGGTTTAATGCAATGAAGAAAGTCCTCCAATCCTTCAAAACTTTGCTCCTTGATGAAGATGCTTGATGTTGAGTAGGTGTAGAGCAACAGAAGAGTTAGAGATTGAAGAAATCAAGAAGCTTGAGTGGAAAATATAATCCAATCTAGCCATGGCAACCTACAAATTGGGAAATTTTTTCAAGAAGCAACTACAACCAAAAAGAAGATTAAGGATGAAATCAAGGAAATAATGACCAAAGAGCAAGAGAGTATATTAGGAAATCAAAACAAGGTGAAAGAACAACAATGTATGATAGACTATCTTTTCAATTGTCAATGAAGGTTGCCATCCATGTGGCACATTTAGGAGGCCTCCTTAAGGGATGGCATGAACACACAAGAAACTAGCTAATGAAGAGCACAAAGGATGTTTAAAGGCATACATGCTAGAGACCCAAAGTAAGGCAAATTTTGGGAGAAAAAGGGTTCAAGTGAATGATACCATGGAAAATCGTCAAGCAACTTTGGATTTGCAAGCATTGGAGGTAAGTGGAAGTATTAAAGTAATCGAAAGTTTCCAAAGAAACCAAAATATGGATCACAAAGGAGCTTACACCAACACAACTCAAAGCACAACCAAATGAAATTGCCAAGGTGAAGGAAGTTAAAAAGGAGGGCAAATACTTTATCAAGGTAGCAAAGTCATACAAGAGTTCAAAAAGCCTAAGCAATAAGCCATCCCAAAGTGGATTGCAACTAAAACCTTGATGTGTCTATTTGCACTATACAACTTTGAGGTGTCTCAAAGGACATTAAGACTCTCTCTCTCTTTCTCTCTCTCTCTCTCTCTCTCTCTCAACCTCAATTTTTTACAAGGCATGCAGCCTTCTTAGGTACAGTTCTAGTTTATCAAGTTTATCAAGCCCAAGATTCCCATTTCATGACAAAAGACAAGTCCAAGAAAATAAAGAAGCCCATATCAAAGGAATCTGAAAGATTAGAGCTACTAAGTTTGCTTTCAACAAGTAGAGCTAAGTAGATGGCTTTGTTCTCCATCTAAAGGTCTTCAACTCCTTTCTTGGTTTTTCCTAGCTTCCCCAAATTTACATATGTAAATTATATATTCTAAGAATGTGTTCATTTTTCAAAAATGTTCTAGTATTCTTCTATTACTTCCATAGAATTACAACATAATAAAACTTATGAGAATTTTTTAAATGATGCTAACTTATTCATCGACAATGTTGTCAAAAGTTTTGCCTCTTTTGTTGTAGAATTATCATCCTACTACATTCATGAAGATATTTCTCAAAATGATGCTTAATTATTTTTAAGAATACTCTCTTGATTAAATTCTGAGTTTCACTATTTTGAAATCACCATTTCTAGGTGATGATCTTGCTTCAAGCCAATACTTTCAAATGTGATTTCTCAAGCTATGCTATGGCCGTCTTCTAGACAATTTGTAAACAAATAGAATTTGTATCGTCCAATCATTTGTTTGCAATTCACCATTGCAGCAAAAAAAACAAGCTTTATAACATTATCACTTCTTGGAAAATAATCGTACTACCACCTTCCTACCCCTCCCTTCATTCCTAGTATAAACTCTTTTACTCACAAGTCAATTGTATGACAACCCATAATATTTCTCATAACTATTTAGAGTCTGACATTGTGAACCTTTTCTTGTTTATAGAACAAGTAATACTTGTTCTTCAATGAATGAACATACAGACTTTCACTCGCTGATATTAGTAAATGATATTATGTGACTCCAAACAAATTCTTCAACTCCAATTGTAGGTAAACAGAGATATCTATTACAATCTACTGATGGCCTCAAGCTGTCGTTTTATCCTATGACAAACCAGATTTCCATAAACTCAACATCAAAGTATCCACCAAATAGTTTTCAATTGAACATGAGGTTTACTTCCTTGTTTGAGCATCGCAAAAACATCATGATAAATTCTCAAAATATCATTTGACAGTTCAAGACTGAACCTGATCCTACAGTTAAGTGATTCACATTATAAAGCAGCCCTACATCTGTTATGCTTTTGAGACCACCACCAAATACATGATGTGCTGATATATAGGATACAGGGGCCAGTAGAGGAACAGCTAAGTAAAAGCCTTTTGGATTCATGGATGGTGACAAGGAAACTCCATAGGAAGGTATAACTGCACACTGACAGAAGAAAGAATCCAAGCAAGTTCTGAAGCTTACACTACTGTTTCAACAGAAAGCAAGAGCACAATTTGAACGCAAGTATTTAAAAAATCAAGCACCAGAAGCTTTACATTTTTACACCTCAAAAAAGAAGCCTGAAAGCACCAATAATCCAACACATCTGCCAGGAAGCCAGGGAGTGGCCACATCATTGCCTTACAGCACCACCCCTGTTTGGTGACTGGTTTCATGATTGTTGTTAAGATAACCACCACTAGAGCCAACTGTACGTAACATTACTAGGGGCCTTAAAATAACTGCCCGCTTACCCTAGTTTTTAAATTGGCACCCAAAGCTTGATAAATTATCAGCATATCAATTGATATCCTTTACATAACTGCCCACTTACCCTAGTTCTTAAATAGGCAACCCTAAAACTTGATCAATCATCACCATATCAATTGATCGATCATGAACATGTCCCCTTAGGTTACATGATTGACTTCTGTGGAATACCTGAGTTGCTACCTAAGAGATGGTTAGCTCAAATTCAATTGATCGATCATGAACATGTCCCCTTAGGTTACATGATTGACTTCTGTGGAATACCTGAGTTGCTATCTAAGAGATGGTTAGCTCAAATTCAATGAATGGTGAGATCAGGGACATAGCCCAGCTGGTTGAAGCTTGGCTTCACAAGTGAATGTAAATACGATACCATCCTCCAGCAATGGACTGTCCTCGTCAAAAATAGGCTTGCATTTTTTTTAAACCAATAGTTAGTGTAGCTGGTGGCAGATGAAGTGGTTGATAAAGAGTAATGTGGCTATTGATGGAAACTTTGCTTTGATTAGGTGGTTATATCTACACAGGTGAAAGCAGCAAGCATGACCCATCAATGTAATAACAGATATAACAAACAAGGAAACTCCATTCTTGGATATTCCTTAGATAAATTAGAAAAGCACCAATTCCAACAGGTAATCCATCCATTTTTCATCCAATGAGTAGCACTTCAGATTTCCATAAACCAAGATCAAAGAGAAAATACACATAAGGGTTGTTGTGATCAGCATACTAAGATGGCATTAACGAAGTAAGAATAATGTCTTCAACATTGAAATTGCATGTAGAACATCGCATCAGTCACTACAAATGCCATCACCATCAACCATCACTTTTAACTAGTGTGCACTCTTCAAGTCACATACATCATTTAACCAGTGAGGGGAACTCCACCAAACAGCTCATTTCACCAGTTTGGCTTTTACCCGTGATATGTCTCCAAAGAAATACTGCAATTCTATTAATATTATGCAGAAGCAGTGGGTTTGCTCTTCCTTAAAGCTTCTGAAATGGTTTGTATTGTGTTTGGAGTAGTTCGACAGCAACCCCCTATCAGAGAGGCACCTGCTTCTCGCCATTTATGTACATATGATACAAAATCACAGTCTGAGACTCTAGTAGATGGCTGCAGGTGTCAAAAACAGAAGTTAGAGTGAGCACGCAATTCAACAAGTAGAAGAAATAGAGGAAGAAATATGCTTCCAACTGTCATCTTGTAATGAAACGTGAGGTGAAAGGCTTACAAAATCACGTTCAGAAACTTATACCAAATCAGATCCTGGGGTCACTCTACCAAGAGACAATGTGAAGGCATTAACCAACAAGACAAACTATAGTGGAAAGCCTCATTGCCTGCCCAATTTCATACGCGAGAGTTTGGGCACAGAAAAAGTCAGAAGTACACAGAAAACTTACAATCCACTCTTTCTTTTCTCCATCCCATGTTTCTCCACTGTTTGGGTAGACAACGATAGGTTTGCTTGTTGCCTGCATCGTAAAAATCTCAATTCAGATATCGGCCCAACAGCAGATGACATAGTGAAGATATAAATATAAACAAGAGCAATTCAGGTTCAAGTACCGAAGGAAGGATAAGACACATTAAAGCCATAAAAAATCTCAACCTAGGTAACAAGTGAGGTATGTCTATGCACATGTATGTTTTGCACATTGAAGAATTACACAAACCAACATAGATCAACTCAGCTCAAATGGCTAGCAAACACAATATGGTGCTCAGTAAATTCACAAATCACAATATGCTACCTTAAGAGCTCTTACTAGAAGGCCTTTGTTTCAATCCACTAAACAATCTATTTGAGCCATCCCTTTTTTTGGATTTGTTGTTTTTGTCAATAATTTCCATCTTGACATTCCTTCTTACTCAGCAGTGAACACCCTCACTTGCAGAGCACATACATCACATGCAGGGGCTTATCGTACTCCAGCTGTTCATTTCATCTATTGATGTTTCGTACAATGCCTTCACTTTTCATGCTGCTTGTTTGCTCCTCAAAAATTTTCAAAACTCCAGAAAAAGGGTTCCCTGTCAGCCATCCTTCACAAGGGGATGCAGCAAGGGATGGCCTAGATGGCTCTTGGGGAGAGGATAGGGGGCATTCCCCATCCCCATCTAGCATTCCCTCCAACAAATCTGTCAGGGGATAGTATCACAAATCCCAGGATGCTGGGACAGCCATCCTCCCTTTACTGTGCCTGACATGGATTCTTAAACCCTTGGATGTTCAGCTAGAAACTTTATGTATGGCTGAACACAAAGGGCATCAGCCCACAAGACCATATCATTATGAAACCAGCCTTCCAAAGCCCAAAGTGCAGCAGACAATATTTTAGCAAACACTTAATTTGTCTTAACAGTAAATTCAGCAAGAAAAATCCACACATAACTGAAGCTAGAATGCTCATTTACCACAGATGACACCTATTGGCCCCAAAGCTTGACGCCCCTTCCAATATTTCCTTAGATTATTGATGTATGCTCGAAATTGGTTACAAGTGGCTATGTTTCAACAAATTCTCACAAGACAACTCATCCACAAGTATACAATAACCTTGTTACCTTCAATGTTGGCCTCCAACCAACTATAGAGTATTCAAAGATGCAAATGAACACTTCAACATGCCAAACCCTAAAAACTAGGGCCAACACTTGGACCCAATTTCACGAAGCGTCCTATGCGATTCCACACTGATCCTCTCACAAGCACACAGATTTCTCACATTGAAACTATAAGAATTCACAACAAAGTTGCCCAAAAAGTCCATTAGGCTTGAGATCTCAAACAAGAAGAGAGGACATAGCCCATAGTACTATAATGACTTGTTTTGTGCTATATGCCCGGGCCTCTTGTGTTCACAAACATAGCATTTCTTTGCATCTTACAATGCCTTCTTTTCAACAAATTTATTAGCACTAGCAAATAATCTTATGTTATGAACATGTGAAATTTTGATGCTTTGCTTAGCACTTGATTAGAAGTTAATCAAATGTGCAAATATGATTTGCACATGTGAAGTATAGGTCAATTATTTCACAATGTGAAACCTAGGACCCCGAGATATAAAATAGTGACAAAAGTAAAAGTTGTAACAAGTTATATTGGACAAGTACTAGATGATACCTAGTATCACAATATGGCCTAGGTTATTTAATTGGCCCTAAGTGACAATGGTGACACTAGAAAATTAGCATTAATTAATAATGCCAATTTCAAGGTAATGAGCTCACTTGGGTGATAAATTACCCTAGCCAATTTAATTATTGGCCAGTTAGATTATTTTTCATAGCCATAAAAATTTATTAAATTAATTTTCAACATTAATCTTTTGAAAAATAATTTAATAAAACTAGATAATGCTAATAACTGTTTTTGGAAAGCTACCACTTGGCAAAACTCGCCCATGCAAGTGGAAAAAACGTTTTTGGAGACTATTGAAAGGAAGGAGAGAGAGAGAGAGAGAATGTGTATGTGTGTGTGCGTGTGTGTGTACTAAAGGTGGAGAATCAATGGAGTTGTTTGTAGCAAGCACTAGGAATCAAACGGCATTTATAAACCGTCATGGGAGACTTTCGAATCATACAACTACAGCCTACAGCCCTATGGATGTAGGTGACAACATTTGGCCCTAGGTGCTAGCAGTTTTTGGAGGCTTTGGCAGTCTATGATAGCTTCCATGGCTATCTGGACAAGGTAGCAACTAATTATCTCTCGTTTCTTGCAATAGATATTAGAATTTTCTCTCCTCTCAACATTCTTTTTCATCCTCCAACCTATTCCCATTCTTCCTCAACAATTTTCATCAAAATCGACCATTGGAGATGGAGATTTTGACTACACTAGTAAACCCTAATTTACCGTAAAAATTAGAATTTGACCATCACCTCGAGAAGCATGCTCAAAAATGAAGGCCTAGAGACTTGAATTTCAATCATAAAAATTGGGACAATTTCAAGAAATTCAAGTGGCCCTTTAGCCAACAAACATTTGGAGCTAAATATAACCCATGCTCCTATTCGATTGTCATTGATGTATATACTATGATGTACCATTCATTATTATATATTTTATTATATATTCTATTGTAGTCATCAACCATGATCCAAGAAAAATATTAACGAGATATGTACAAACTCATAGGCAAAGTGCATTTCATTTTTGAGAGTGCACATACAATGCTCGCTAGCCTATTTATTGACGACATTAATGCAAGGTGACTAGCTTTTTATTTTGTATTATTGCTACCTATTTAAGGCATCCCCTCCTCCACTTCACATTCATCTAATACAAGCACAATGCATCTTTTGGAGAGAGGGAGACCGAGAGCATTCTCCCAGTTGCCTACAACCTATGCATTAGTACACACTCTTGTGCCTCGATATATAGATTCAATTTCCCAGGTTCGTTATCTTTGAGTTAATGTGTTTTAGTTCTTTGTATTTACAACAGCTTGAATTTTTTGCTTTTGTTGCTCTAGACCATTCCACTCTATATCTCTCTCAAAATCAACCAACATACTTGTTAACCCAAAAGAGTTCGAGGAGAGAAAATAAGCAAGCACAGTAGATTCATGGATTGTCAGGGGAAGAGAAAATACACAAGCAAAACAAGTGAAACAAGGCATGTTGCAGGCCAGCCATAACATTTCAGCCTGTGTCAGTTCTTTCACCTTTCACACTGGCCCAAAAATCTTTCATGGTTTGCCGGTCCAGCCTGCCCAATCAAATACCCTGCCAACCACTTGCTCCACTAGCCACTATCGTCACATTTCTTGCATTTTCAGAAAGCCAGCTTCTACCAACAGTCCCTGCATTGCCCTCTTGAATCTTACAACTTACCACTACTCGTCTCATGTGCACGTATGCATGTATGGTCATTTTCTCATCTACAAGTCAGTCACATATATCATCTTACAAGATGGTTGCCCCACTTCTACTGCTGCTTCATCATCTTAGTGCCGCTTCAGACTTCTTCAGTCCTAGGTTCCTCTAATGGGTAACAACACCTTACCATTCATGCATCCCCAATGCCCACCACATTTGCATTCTCTAGCCACCTACCCCAGCCCCACTTCCATGTCTTGCAAGAGTAAGGGTGCAGTTGGTAGTGTTCCTTATAAACATAATTAGAAGCAGCAACCAGCTATTCAACCAACCCAATCCAAGTTCCATAAGTCACATATGCACAGATCAAGTGTTCATTCTTGTTACTCTGAACCTCTCAAAGTCTAGTAGTATTATCAGAAACAAGGAATGTGGACTTCCTGCATATAATCCATCCCTCGATGCACAGGACTACGGAGAACAAAGCACCTTTCAGTGGTGAGGCCCCAAGTATGCATGAGGAGTTAGATTCCACTGAACAAAATAAACTTGGGACCTCTCAAGAGGCATCACTAAGATGGGTCTGTAAGACCAAGTATAGTGCTAATGAAAGATAATGTCATCATCATCCCCCTTTGGATGCCAATCACAACTACTGGTTGTGAAAAACAGCCAACCTAAATGGGGTCTTACAGGAGGACTGAGTCAAGCTAGAACTACTGTCCCAAGACCAGGAAGAACATGAGTAGCAATTGCATAATGCTCTGTACAGGCTGATGCATGCCCCCAAGGCTTATTACTAGCAGATAGATCACTCCTTCTGTCAAGCTTCAGAATCATTTCAAGAGGCATCGTTAGCACATTCAATGCAGATTTCTAATAGTAATATCAAGATTGACAGACCTTGGCCAGCTCCATTCCTTGCTTGGTTTTGGGATGCTAAACATTGTTCTACGTCACAAGCACAAACAATCCAACCAACAGAAACAGCCATGATTGAGCATGTAAACTTTATTTAAAAATGTTCCTTCGAACATGCTGAGTAAAGATAGGCAAGAAACATGTGCTCTTTGAAAACCCAAATCCCAAGTAAATAACATGAACACACTCTCAAATATTGCAGTGCACTTTACCTTTTGGATGGAAAGGATAAGGCCATGAATAAACCGTGGGGGTGTGCAGTTTATACCAACAGCCACAACTTGCTGGCATGAATCTGCTAATTGTACACATTCATCAAATGAATCTCCACTCACAACATTGACACCATCCTTTGAATTGAAGGTAATCCATGACGGTATATTAATGTTTTCCTCTTGTAATAGATCAATGTATGCCTGCACCATAATTTGTCTTTTATGATGCTGAGAGAAATTCTTAGTACAAAAGTCCACAAAAATGAGTTTCTTGATTTAATAATTCTTCAAGTGGAGAAGTTATGTATTAATCAGAAAACACAAAATACAACATCGCCAGATAAGAACAAAGAAACTTTTCTCCTCAAAACTCTGCAAAATATAACCAACCAGACAACTAAGTTACCTGAGCCTCAAGCTTATTTGGTGTTGTCTCAAACGCCATCAAATCAGGCCCAGCTTCTGCTAAAACTTGTATGCGTCGTCGATGGAATTCCTTCAGCTTTTCAAGTGTCATCTCAGGTCCATAATTGCCACTATAAACACACCTTGAATGAAATTTAATGATTATGAGAAACATTGTGCATGAGTCCATGAAAAAACTGGGAGTGATACCTGTATTCAGAGCCATCTGCTAAATATGCCCCATAACTCCCAATTGAAGCAGCTATAAGCACGGGCTGATTTAGCTCTGCAGTTGCACCATCTTCTACCCTGTCTTGGCACTCCCTCCAAAAAGAATCTCTTGCCTCACGAGCAAGTTCTACACTTTGCCTTAAGAGTGACTCTGCTTCAGCAATACTCAATCCTTTCATTTGAAAACCAGGTATTGTTGCCTATTAACAGATGCATAGACAAAAATAAAAAATAAGAGTCAAAATAGAAAAAGAAAAAGAGCAACTAACTGCAGTTCCAGGAAAGTAAAACACACCTGGTATGACGCTGTGATTATCACTTTTGCACCTGCATTTAAGTAGTCCAAGTGCACCTACGCGACATAAATTAAAAACACCAAAATGTGATTTGTACAGTGTGAGGTTTATACGTTAAGTATGTCCACTGCACACAAATGAACCACTACAAGCACTAACAATTAACATCAAATAAAGACATAGGGGTAACCTACTACTGAAGGTAGGATTTTGTGGGGTGGCAAGCGCAAGCACACCCATTCTTTGGACCACTGGAGATTGTGATGTGCTTTTGGGTAATCCCGGGATAAAGGAGATCAAAGCTATTCCACTATATGGGAAGAACCAGAACAAAGTCAGGATCACTCACAATGAAAACAGATTTGTTCTTTTTTCTTTTTCTTCTTCTTTTGGATAACACACACACCCAAATGCTCATAAGGAGAGAGGATTTGATGCAGGAGTTCATTGGAGACTCATGCTAAAGAATCCATTTCGAGTAAGAACTTGTTCCTGCTACTCCTAAAGCCATATCCACAATAATGTGATTTTCTCACAAAACTTCAAAATATCCCAACCATATCCAGACATAGCTAATCTCTCCGACCAAGAATTCCAATACTAGTCATAACATATGCCATGCTTAAGTAGCCAGAGATCCCCCATTAGCCCAATAATTCATTTGAAGGAGGTTAGTATAATAAAACCTCAATTTCCGTTGTGGAGATTGGAAGGCTGTACTTCTCTTCTTATCCTAAGTATATCCTAATTTGAAGGGCAAATTAGTTTCTATCCTTCTTGTTAAGGATAGTGCAACTTTCAAAGTTGAGCCCTGCAAGGATAATTCTAGCATTGATCTCTCAATACATGAAGAATGGCTGACGCATGCATGCAGTAAAAATATGACATCGGAGCTCCTTGACTGGAAAATTAAGAAGAAAAAGCAGCAGCAATCCTCTCTTCGAAACTCAGAATGCATGAAACAGGAAAGAACAGTCTATGCACAAGGACGAGTGTGTGCACTACCTTTCGGATCAAGTCGGGCATCTTGAGCAGGCACAGAGCACTCCAGAGTGGGTCGTTGATGTCGGCACCAAGGTGCTCGAGGTGCGTGGCGAGTCCGCCATCGATGACAGCACATCCGCCGGAGTCATGAAGGAGCTGCTGGAGACGACTGTGCGCGACGGGGTCCTTCATGGATATGCGTCCACAGAAGAAGGTTCCAGGGCAATCAAAACAGGGGAAGAGATAGAGCGGGGGCAGGCAAGCTATGGACGGATGAATGGACGAACTAATGAACGAATGAATGTGTATGTGCGTGTTTGCTCTCTGTCTGTCTGTCTGGCCCTGTCTGAGAGAGAGAGAGAGAGAGAGAGAGAGAGAGAGAGAGCGCGCGAACAACAGACGAGACTCGAGAGACGCTATATCGTGTACATGTGTATATTTGAGTTGTAATATGTATAACGCAAGTTTTCCCGGCTCTCGCAATTTATCTGCGCATATATGAAATATATTTATTTATTTGGGGTGTGTGTGTAATATTGTATATTTTATTATTATATTATTTTTTATTGTATTACTGTATTATTTTTTGTTGTAGGTTCGAAAAGCATCAACCTCTAGAGGACTTCTAGAATGTACCTTTTTTTCCTAACTTCTTTTTTTAATCAAAACCCTCTCATTTTCTTTCCCCTCTTTTTCACTTACAATCTCTCTTTTTTTCTTTTTAATTAAAGCTCTCCAACTTATCCTTTTTAAATTAAAACCCTTTTCTCTTTCTCTCACTTAGAATCTCTCCCTTTTTTTTCCCTCTCCTTTTTTTAATTAAATTCCTCCTCCCCTCTCTCTCTCTCATGTGTAGGGCTTACTCTCTCTCTCTTTCTCTCTCTCTCTCTCTCTCTCTAATTAAAATCTTACTACTATATTATTTTTTATATAAGTTCGAAAAACTCGAATTTTTAGAAGGCTTCCCAAACCTACCCCCTTTTTCAAACTTCCATTTTCCAATCAAAACCTCATCCCCTTCCCTCCCCTCTTTCTCATATCCAATCTCTCGTTTTCTCTTCCCCCTTCTTCTTTTTATTAAAGTCCCCCCATCCCTTTTTAAAATTAAAACCCCCTTCCCCTTTCTCTCACTTACAATCTCTCTTTTTTTCCCCTTCCTCTTTTTAATTAAATTCCTCCCCCTTCCCCTTTTTAATTAAATTCTTCCCCCCTCTCTTTCTCATATGTAAGGCCTAGGTTTTCTCTCTCTCTCTCTCTCTCTCTCTCTCTCTCTCAGTTAGATTAAAATTTTTAATTATATTTTTTAAAAATAATTTACAACTTTTTAACATAGTTTTTCACACACTTTGAGAGGAAGATTTAAAAAAAGAGAAAGAAGAAGAAGATGGAGAGAGGAGGGGGAAAAGAGGAAAGAGAATAGTCTATTTTATATTAAACATTTTTATTATCTCCCTCCCCCTCTCTCTCATATGTAGGGCCTAGGTTCTCTCTCGATTAGATTAAACTTTTATTTTAATCTTTTTAATTATATATTTTTAAAAGTTTTTTTAATTTAAAGTTTTTTGACATAGTTTTCGCACTTTTTGAGAGGGAGACAAAAGAAGAAGGAGAAGAATAAAAGAAAGAAGAAGAAGAAGAAAGAGAAAAGAGAATAGTCTTTTTTAAGTTAAACCATTTTTTATATAGTTTTCGACTTAAGAGAAAGACCTAGGAAATATATAATTTGAAAGAGAGAGTCTTTTCCAAAACTCCCTTTTTCAATCAAAACCTCCTCCCTTTCCCTCCCCTCTTTCTCACCTGCAATCTCACATTTTCACTTCCCCCTTCTTTTTTTTATTAAAGCCCTCCCCCCCCCCCCCCCATACTCCCTTTTTTAAATTAAAACCCCTTCGCTTTTTTTCACTTATAATCTCTCTTTTTCTTTTTTCCCTCCCCTTTTTAATTAAATTTATCTCTCCTCCCCTCTCTTAGATTAATTTTCTTTAATTTAATTTTTAATTAAATATTTTTAAAAGTTTTTAAATTTAAATTTTTTTAAACATAGTTTTTCACACACTTTGAGAGGAAGACATAAGAAGAGAGAGAGAGAGAGAGAAGAAGAAGAAGAAGAAGAAGAAGGGGGAAAGAGTCTATTTTATATTAAATATTTTTATTATCTCCCTCCCCCCTCTCTCTCATGTGTAGGGCCCAGGCTCTCTCTCTCTCTCTCTCTCTCTCTCTCAGTTAGATTAACCTTTTAATTTAAACTTTTTTATTAAATATTTTTTAAAAATTAATTTAATTTTTTTGACAGTTTTTTACACATTTTGAGAATGAGATAAAAGAAGAAGAAAGAGAAAAATACGAAGAGAGGGGAGGGGGGAAAGAGAAAAGAGAATAGTCTTTTTTAAATTAAACCATTTTTTATAGAGTTTTTGACTTAGAGAGAAAGGCAAAGAGAGAATATATAATTTGAAAGAGAGAGAAAACAAGGGGAGAGAAAGGAAAAGAGAGAAAATAGAAAAATAGAGAGAGAAGAAAATATATATAGATAGAAAAGAGAGCAAGAGAAAAAAACTTGAAAGAGAGAGAGGAAAAGAAAAATAAGGGGAAAGAGAGAGAGAGAATTATACAAAGAGCAAAAAAGAAAGAAGAGGAGAGGGGGAACTGAGAGAGAGAATTATAGAGATGAGAAATATAAAATGAGAGAGAGAGAGAGAGGAAAATAAAAAAGAAAAAGAGAGGAAGAGGGGGGAGAATAAAAGGGGGAGAGACAAAGAGAGAAAAGAAGAAGAGAGAGAATTATAGAGAGAGGAATGACAAAATTTAAAAGAAATATAGAAGAATTTAAAAATGGAAAAAATAGGAGAGAGAAGAAAAGTGAGAGGAGAGAGAGAGAAGAAGAAGAAGAAGAAAAAGAAAGAGGAAGAGAGATGGGGAAAAAAAGAAAAAAATAATAATTTCAATATTTTTTGAGAGAAAAATGAAGGGAGAGAGAGAGAAAATATAAAATTTAAAAGAGAGAGAGGGAGAGAATTAAAAAAAATTAGGAGAAAGGAGACGGAGAGAAAGAGAGAGAGGAGAAGAAGAGAGAATTCTATATAAGGAAAAGATAAAATTTACATACTTTAAGAGAGACTGGGGGGGGAGAAATAAAGTGAAAGAAGAAGACGAAGAAGAGAGAGAGAGAGAGAGAGAGAGAGAGAGAGAGTGTGTGTGTGTGTGTGTGTGTGAACATATAGAGAGAAAAATTAAAATTTAAAGAGAGAGAGAGAGAGAGAGAGAGAGTGTGTGTGTGTGTGTGTGTGTGAGTGAACATATAGAGAGAAAAATTAAAATTTAAAGAGAGAGAGAGAGAGAGAGAAAGTAAAAAATAGAGTAGAAAGAGAATGAAAATAGAGGAGAGAGAGAGAGAGAACAAGAAGAAGAAGAAGGAAAAAGGAAAAAAAAGGAGAGTGAGAGAGAAGAGAGAGGAAAGAATAAAAGGAGAGAGAGAGAGAGAGAGAAGAAAAGTGGGGAGAGAAAGAGATAGAGAGAGAACTAGGAGAGAGAAAAAAATAAACTAAAATAGATAGCAGAGAAAGAGAGAGAGAGAGAGAGAGAAGAAAAGTGGGGAGAGAAAGAGATAGAGAGAGAACTAGGAGAGAAAAAAAAACTAAAATAGATAGCAGAGAAAGAGAGAGAGAGAGAGAGAGAGATAGATATAGGGAATTTGGGGGGGGGGAGAGAGTGAGAGAGTTAAAAAAATTAGAAACAGAGAGGGAAAAGAGGAGAGAGAACGATGAGAAATGGATTGTTGAGTGAAGTTACTATGTGATAGCACGATAACTTCACTTGCTGCTTCGGGGCAGCAAAGTTGCTGTGAAGCGGCTTAGCATTCCATGCGCGCTAGTATATTATATATAAACATCGAGCCCATGTATGTATATATTATATATAAGTATTGGGCTACCAAATCTCCCATGTATTAGTTTTTGTCTGCTACAACCATATGTTCATTGTGTTTGTTCGCTTTTCTAATCCTCTCGTCTTCTTCTTTTTTGTAGGGCATTTTGTTAATATTGTAGCTTCGGAGTTAACTAAGTTGACACGTTCAGTTAAGTAAAGGAGTATGAAGTTCGATATGCAATTCTTGCATGTTTGTTATGTAGTAATTTTACCAATAGTATTTATACATGTGACGTGTTTTAAAGTGAAGTATATTTGTAGATAAATACATATAGAATCTCGAAAGGAGAATATTATAATTATATAGTTCAAGTCAATGATTGTGAGTTTGGACGTTCACATTTTTTTTGTATGTTAAATGAAGTTTCTTCTCTTCAAAAAATAATATTGTTTACATCTTGTTAGGTGTCCACATAGGTTGTTGTACACTTTTATGGTTGCATTTCTCTTATGGATGGTGGCCTGCTTAAAATTCCTAGCCTTTTTTATGCTTATCAACTATTGCTTCTATGTTAACCTTGAAGTTATCCTTGAACGGCTAGAATGTTTCTATATCTTTCTTCATTTTCTTGACTGAATTTCTTTATTGTTGTTGGATTCTTTTCTTGATGTTGGGAGTTTTTCCTACATACTCCTTGTCATTTTCTTACATCGTATGTTGTAGATGAAACACATTAGTATATTAACAAACAATGTTTGAAAGAAGGTTTAGAAGATTGCTTTATTACTTGCTACAAGGAGCATACAAGATTGTTGTGTGATAGAATATGTTATGTTTAATCTTTGTTTTTTTTTTTAAAGCTATGTTGTTTCTCTAGTTGAGTCATGTTGTTAGGAGAGGTGTCAAAGCAAAGGCAGATGGATCTAGAAGGCCGACAATACATAAATTTATTCTTTCGATTATGTGGGAGAGCATTATGTAGACTAGTCCGAGTGTAAACATGCTTCTTGTGTATAGAAGTGTTTTTTGGTTGACTATGGCTCCTTGCGATTTGTGATCGATGATTGCATATGTAAGTGTCAATGAGAACATGGATTTATGGTACCACTTGCTAGTCAATGCCTTGCGTTGGTGCTTGTTGTACTACAAGGTGAGCTGTTGGTTCGTTTGTGACTGGATCGTGACTTGGATTCTTGATACCATTTTGTTATTTGATGTGTCATTACGGTTGATCTTACACATCACACTATTTACTGCACCTATGGTGAAGTAAATGTAGTATGATTGTGCCAAGTTCTCAACACTTATGAGTTCACTCTCTGACCTAAAGCTTGTTTGTTGCAGTAATGTGTTAAAGAAGAAACCTTCATTTTGGTGGCCTAGTTGAAAATTGGTAAATTGTACTAGCCTAATATGCTGCTCGAGCATATTGCCATAAGCGTCGCAAAGAGTGGATCGAGATCAGATGTAGTGGTGGTTTTGGTAATGATGCAGTTTTTGTGGTAGTCATAAAATGTTACATGCTCTACACTTAATAGCCGAGCACAATAAAGGTCTATAGGGTGCATGATGATATCCCCTATCCTTGTGAGCTGTCAATGTACTCGACAGGCTCACTTCATGTGACTGTCAGGATCTACATGCAATACAATATTGCAACGGAAATTACTTTTTGCTTGTTTAAGTCCAAGTTTCACAGTCTTAGTCTCTTAACATCTTCTATCTGGATGTTTAACTTTCAGATCAGCTCTGCCTTCATTGTGTACTTGAGTAGGTAGTAAGAGATGGAAGAGTTTGTTACTCGTTGAATATTCATGTACACTCCCCAAAGGAGTAGTAGTGTTGGGTGATGTAGCACAACATTCCAGTGCTCATCTTTAGGATAGTAGTAGATGTATCATTGAGTTTCAAGGTCTATAGTTGGTTCTAGATTGTCACTTGAGATATATAAAAATCTATACTTACATTTACCATGGTCGTTACTTTTGCTTATATAGCAGGCATGACGACACATATGAATTTGCTTTGCCATGACAAGGACTCTTAGTTTTCTTGTTGAACTGCACCGATCATCATTGGATGAAATGTACGTGATATCTCGTTTATTATATTTGCAACGTCTACCTCATGTAACCATAGGATCACATGTGCATGTAAGGAGCCCCTATGTTGGATCTCATAGCTAATGACATGGTGCTAGAAGCACCCAATGCAAGAAGCTCTACTAAGAATATACTGGTTGAAGAAAAGGTGGAACTTGGTGTGGAAGAGGATGGTACACTTGATGGGGCAGTATTTCCATGAGAATTCATGATTGAACTCCTTTGCAATGCATTCCAACTTCAACATAAGGAAAAATTTAAGTGAACATAAGGAAGAAATGAAGCATGTGCTAGATACTGACCATTGTGATGAGGTCATTCAAGTTACGCTGGTCCAAGATGGGGATCCTGGTATTGAAGTGGAAATACTGTAGCAGAGGATGTGCCTAACAATCTCCTCATTGGAACTATTCTTGTTTGTGCACTTCTTGTAAGCAAGTTGTGCTTGTGCTTGTGCTATTCGCGATCAAGGCAGCTTGTTTTAGCTTGTACAAAGATATAAGGCTTGTGTAAGGTGTACATAGAGGATAGTATTGATGCATGCATCTTGATGTATTCACTAAGATAGATGTTGCCATCATAGGCACCATGGCCAAGTGGGAATAGGAACGAAAACATTGCATTTTCTAAGGTGATATCTAGGCAAGGTGAGCTTCTTGCATGCAAGTCGTCTGTCCTAAACGTTATTGTTATTTCTACGAGACAGTTATTATTTCATAATATGATGCATGCAAACTTGCATCGATCGGCTCTTTGGAATGCCTATCTATATTGTCGAGCAAATTGTAACCTCTTTCATTCTCATATTCTGCTTGGAGCATTGGGTCGAATGGAGAGCTTTCACAATGGAGCTCTAGAATCCTTTCGATGGATTGCCTAGCTGCTAAGGATGCAAAGCTCTATCCTTGGATGTGGATATTTTGCTATAGCCATGTACTTCTAGATCAATGGATTGTGTAGCATGTTGAAGCGAACACATCCATAATATCGTATGTAGTTAAGTTAATTCTAGTAGATGGCCATGAAAGCGATGCATCATTCCAAGAGACTAGAGGATTGTTGAGAATTGATCGATGGTGCAAGGGTCCATTTGCAATCGCTGTTGTCATTTTGGAGACCGAGATGGATGTATCAATGATGCTCAAGAGTTGAAGCTATAATCGCTTTGTATTCAGCTCTTGTTTTGTGTAGTCTGGTAACAGTAAGACCACGTATTTGTTCCTGTCTTTATTTGCAATACATGGTCGGCATTTCATTATCATCATGTTGACTCCATATTATTGGAATGTAAGGATGAAATTAGTGCTTGACAATGCCGTTGTTACTTGTATTTCTTCTATAGATGCATCATTTCTTTGTGAGATGATGACATGTTGTTGCATTGTGACTATACCAAAGGATGCGCACATTATTAGTGTTCCAATGATTCTTTCATATTCTGTTGCCCAAGATGATTCGAATTTGTCTATGTTGTACCAAGTTACAACATAGGGTTTTAATTATATTTTTCTACAAGCCATAGTTTTCCTTTTTCTAAAAGTCCTGAAGGATGCCCTGTGACTTTGTTTTTGTGTAGCGTCCCCATTGATGCCGATGAAAACAATACATTTTTATCATTCAACTATACTACACTTATTCATGAAAACAAAATGCTACACTTTGTGATTATATACTTTTTTAAAAATAAAAAAGCTAATTTATCTCTTTTACATGCAAGAATGATGTTTTTAATTTTTTTATTAATAATAATATAAAATAAATAAATAAATATTAAAATAAAAATATTAATAATACTTCAAAAAATAAATAAATAAAAACATATTATATAGCATATCGAAGAGTTAGCACATGTCTCTTCATATTTAAATAATTATAGGGGAGGGTGCCATTTTCTCATCCATTCAAAATATGTCATTTGTTCAAAAGAAGCATAGTTTCATTTTTTCAATACGTTTAAAAGATCGTTACGCTTTCGTTTTTTCCATACGTTCAAAAGATAGTTTTCTTTTCCTTTCATTTCACTACTAATTAACTATTAACTACTACTACTACTACATAAGTCTAACTAATTAACTAATACTACTTAAACATAAACTAATAAATTAATAAATATTTTATCTTTTAACTAATTGATTATCTAAAACATAATAAATTAGTAAATGTAAACTAGTTGATGCAACGATATAATCACAACTAATCATTATGCTATGACAACATGATCAATATGCCATGACAACACAACTAATCTATGATATGATTAATTAATCATTAATTAGATGTGTTAAGTGAAAACATGAGAAGGACAATGTATTGAGTATAAGCATGAGAAGGGAATGTCACAAGGTACCTATGTCTCTTGCTTGCATATCAATATCTCAATCATCGGGTCTCTCTCTTGCATCTCTTGTTTGTAGGTTGATGTATCGATCATCAGGTCTCTCTCTCTCTCTAAACTAACCTTAAAATGATAAAACCACTAACCTTGAAACCAATGAATATCGATGGCATGCCACAACGGCAATTGATAGCATACGGAGCATGATGGTCAATGTTGACGATATGCTTGATGGGCTTGGTGGATGGCAGCTAGTTGACGGCACAATGTTAAATGATCACGACAAGGATATGGAGGTATAGCGACGGTGATTTGTGACGTAATATAGCGGCGTCACTATTTGCGTAATAGCGACAGTACTCCGACGAAAAAAACGCGGGCTGAAACCCGAGCGCATTATTTTGCGCATACACGAAAGAGAGAGCGAAAGGGAGAGCGAACATCTTACATTTGAGAGGGAGAGGGAGAGAAATATGGAGAAAGAAGGCTTCTCACTACCACCACCGCCGTTCTCACGAAGAAGAGGAGGAGGTGTACGGAGGGCGAAGAGGAGCCGCCAAACCCTTCTTTGAGCCTTTACAATGAGTGCATTGTTCATTCTTGCTTTACTTTTGTGTTTTCTCTCTCTCTCTTTTACTTGTTTTTGGTATAATTCGTGTGCATTGAGAGAGGGAGAGGGAGAGGGAGAGGGAGAGAGGGAAACATTAAACATAATAGGGAAAGAGAGAAAGAGAGGAAGAGGGAGAGGGAGGGAGAGGAAGAGAGAAAAGGAAAGAGAGAGAGAGAGAGAGAGAGAGAGAGAGAGAGAGAGAGAGAGAGAGAGAGAGAGAGAGAGAGAGAGAGAGAACATTAAACATAATAGGGAAAGAGGGAGAGGGAGGGAGAGAGAGAAGGAGGGAGAGGTTGTTGTTTTCTTGTTTGTTGTTGTTGTTGTAGTAGTAGTAGTTTTTTTTCTTTTCTTGTTTATTGTTGTTTAGTTTTCTTGTTTTTTGTAGTAGTAGTAGTAGTTTTTTCTTCTTTTCTTGTTTATTGTTGTAGTAGTAGTAGTAGTATTTTTTTTCTTCTTTTCTTGTTTATTGTTGTAGTAGTAGTTTTTTTTTTCTTATTCTTTTGTTTATTATAGTGGTAGTGATAGTGGTAGTAGTAGTAGTAGTAGTTGTTGTTGTTTTTTCTTCTTTTCTTGTTTATTATACTGGTAGTGGTAGTGGTAGTCGTGGTCGTGATTATAGTCATAGTCATCGTAGTTGTGGTTGTAGTGGTTTTCTTGTTTGTTGTTGTTGTTGTTGTAGTAATGGTTTTTTTTGTTTTCTTGTTTATTGTTGTCTAGTTTTCTTATTTGTTGTTGTTGTTGTAGCAGTGGTAGTAATAGTAGTTTTTTTTAAATTTTCTTGTTTGTAGTAGTAGTGGTAGTAGTGGTAGTAGTGGTGGTAGTGGTGGTAGTAGTGGTAGTAGTAGTAGTTGTTGTTGTTGTTGTTGCAGTAGAGAGATATATATTTTTTGTTAAAGAAAATGAGAGATAGTAGTAGTAGTAGTAGTAGTAGTAGTAGTAGTAGTAGTAGTAGTAGTAGTAGTAGTAGTTGCAGTAGAGAGATATATATTTTTTGTTAAAGAAAATGAGAGAGGGGGAGGAAGAAAAAAAAGAAGAAGGAATGAGAGAGAGGGAACAAACATACAACATAATAAAGAAAGAAAAAAAGAGAGAGAGATGGAAGGAGAGGAGATAATGAATGGATAAAAAACAAAGAGAGAGTGGTGGCGAGGTCCGGTGCAACACCATGAGATGGGAAACACTCGGACATATATACGTTAATTTGTGGGTGGGTGGAGACTTTACATACGTTAATTTTTGCTGAGTTATAAGAGAATAAATCCCTTCTCAAACAATTTAAGAAAGAAAAAAAGAATGATAACAAAAACAAATGGTTTGTCGTAACATAGACAAAATGGAAAACGATGAAGGCCTTGATGTTCAAGATCGCGAGGCGTATCTTAATCAGCGTCTCCCATGTCCTTATTCTCAATGCAAGCTGGCAATTAGACGAAAATGTCGATTGTCTATAGAACACGTACGACGCTTCGGCGAGTTTCAATCTGAGATCATTGATCAGGTGATCTTGGATTTTCAACAAACGGTAAGAAAAGTTAATATCAATCATGCATTGTACTCGCAAGCTAATTGAATACCATATACAAGAAGATTGGGTGTGTCTGGCAAATTTTCTATCCAGGGAGGTGATGTCTCATCCCAAGGAGGAGTACACCCTTTGCGGCCAATTAGAAGAGTTCGTGGGCATGTGATGGATGGAGTACCTGAGCCAATCCACCACTTGGAAGGTACTACCCAATCTATACTGTCAATACCAGAGGAAACAAGTAGCCTTTCAAACCTACCTACAATCTTGGAGCCTAAGATGGAGGCAATGATCAATGCATTGATTCCCATGGATGTCGAGACTTCTGATCCGCTTAGAAAGGAAGCATCCATACCATTATATGATGGGTGCCAAGTATCTTGCCTGAAGACACGGCTTGTACTCCTAAGTATGCAAGCAAAATACGGGTGGAGCGATGTGAGTGTGACCGAGTTGTTCAGATACCTTGTACGTACACTTCATTGATTTCTTTTCGGCACTATCATTAAAAATATTTATGCTTTTTCAAGGTGTTTTATGATTTTTTTCAGGTTACTGAAATATCATATATTACCACCTGTAAATATCATGCATGAGTCTCGTAATGATGCACGACATGTTTTACGAAAGCTTGGCATGGACTACAACAGCATCTATGCATGTATCAACGATTGCATACTGTTTCGAGGAGAATGCGAGACTATGGAGACATGTCCAAAGTGTGGTGCTCACAGGTATCGACAGGACTTGCAAGGGCAAACCATCTCTCAAAAAGCTCTTAGACACTTTCCGCTTATCCCCTGCATAAACCACATGTTTCGTATGTCCGGCATGGCGAGCTTGACAATGTGGCATGCGCAGAATAGGTCCACAAATGGAGTTCAACGAATGTCAGCGGATTTACACACATGGAGCCACATTGACTCTACCTTCCCAGGCTTTGCCTGAGAGCCAAGGAATCTTCGGCTCGATCTTGCAATGGATGGCGTGAACCATTTGGTCTGCGCTCAACTTCTTACAGTGTGTGGCCTATAGTCCTTATCAACTACAATATCCCTCTATGGCTTTCTACGAAGAAAGAACATCTCATCCTTAGCTTACTCGTCCCCGGACGCTACAAAGTCAAAAATATGGATGTGTATCTTCGTCCATTAGTCCATGAGCTTAAGATTTTGTGGGAGGAGAGGGTCACCGTGCAAGATATGAGCAAGCGTGATGATCAACAATCCACTAATATTCGAGCCATTCTCATGTGGACGATGCATGACTTTCCAAGGTTCAGAGAGTGCTCAGGTAAATAGGCTTCTGTTCTCATTGGTAATATCTATCATATCTCATTCAAGTTTGTATTCATTGGATAGAGGTGTTGGAATAGGTTTGGTTACCTCAGGTTATCATGCATGTCCATTGTGTGAGCCACAGTTAGACTCCCGAAGGTCATGAACCATGAAGAAGATGATATATCAAGGACATGCTGCTTTCTTGCCAGAGGATCATTAACTCAGGAGGTTTTCTTCGATGACCTCCAACACGTATGAATGCTGCAATCTAGTAAGAGCTGAAAATGATCCACATGGAGTCATATCCAAACAGAATGCGACGGTTCTCGGTTTTCTATGAGTTGCCATATTGGACCCACTTACAGATCAACCACTTGTTGGATCCCATGCATATTTTCAAGAACATGAGCAGCTTGCTATGGGACCATATCACAGGAAAGAGAGACACTATAGGGGCACAAATGGATTTGAAGGAGGTAGGCAAGATGGAGATGCTTTGGCCACAGTCGAGTGTTGATGGTCGTGTATAGCTACCTCGCACTCTTTGGGTTTTGTCCACTAAAGAAGAGTGCATTGTGAAGCAAATAGCCAAGTCTATCCGCACTCCGATGGGTATGATGCGTTCTCTATGTCTGCGTTTTCTAAAGACGGCCAATTATCAGGGCTAAAATCCCATGATTAGCATAAGATATGTTAGGTTTGTACTATGAATGGATTGTAATTGACATGCACATTTTGCTATTTGGAGTGTAGTCATTGTTCATAATGCTTTCTCATTTGTGGCAATTTGTACTACCGATTACGATCGTAGGATGCTTTACTCCAAAAATACGCAGGGCCATTTACAAGTTGTTGACTTTAGTGTACTGGATCTCACAGAAGGAGATTAAGACGTCCTCTATTGAATCCGCGAGGCAGAGAGCAGTGAAGATGGTCTGTCTGAGAAATACCTGCCTATCAGCATGCTCACGATACAAATCCACCTTCTTGTGCATCTTGTAGATGAAGTGGAGATTGCTGGACATGTCCATACGCGATGGATGTTCTTCTTGGAGCACTTCATGAAAACCTTGAAAGGCTTTGTGCGACAATGAGCTCGGCCAAAAGGTAGCATGGCTGAAGGTTGGTTGGTGTTTGAGGCGCTAGTGCATATTTCATAATGGCTACCAACGGTGGATTCAGACAACAATATGCTATGGTCGCTGAAGGATGATGATAGACTAACCGGAGATATGGTGGTTGGAAATGGGGTAGAAAAAAGAATGGATGCTGCAATGGAGGAGAGGGTGAATCGCTTTTGTATGTTGCACCATGCCTCTATGGAGATGTGACTCTCCAGATACCAGCAAGCTAGGCAAGATCGAGAGGAAGCGCAATCTGAATCTCGACGTAGTACATGTCATCGACCGATTCGATATCCCGAGGGCATGGAGGAGATGTCACGGTTCATGTGAACATGATGGTTGCATGGAGTTTTGATCACAACGTCTCGCGAAGGGGCGGAGGTCTCAATCGAGGAGTGAGAATTCTCAAGGGGATGTAGTCCAAAGGTGATGATATGTTTAGGATTTGTCATATCTATATTTTATATGTGACAATTAATTTGAGTGTTTCAATGTACAGTACAAAATATATAGTGCAGCATGGTCGCGCGGACGGTATTTTCGTGTGGAGCGTATTAACAAAATGCGCTCCACAACAGACTGTGGTATCATGGCAAGGTTTGAGCAAAAGAGCCGACGATGAGCAACGGATCCAAACACGATTATAGATGAGATGGAGTATTTTGGGAACTTGCAAAGTATTGCTATGGTGGATTATCGTAGCTTCTCCATGATACTATTCGATGTGCAGAAGTTCAAAGTGGTACTTGAAGAAGCTGGAGCAACAGTTCGACGATGTTCATCTGGATTTCTCGAAATAGATTTTAAAAAAAATGGATGGACTTGCACGACACCTTTGTGTTGCTGGCCCATTGTGAACAGGTGCATGAACTCATTTGTTTGTTAATTGTATTACGACATGGTATATGTCACAATAGTTTAATCTCTCTTGTATGTGTTTGTGAACATGTAATCTTCTATCCAAACCCCCGACAACCTCGATGGTGGTATGTTATACCTTCAGCTCCCCGAAGTGCGAGAGCATATGATTAAAGCGATGTTCCGAGCATAGATGAGGAAAATATGCAAATAGAGGGATCGATATTGCAAGGGGTGGAGGCCACCAAAAACTTGGAGCATGTAGAGGAGCTAGCATCAGGTAACAATGATGGAAATACAAGAGTCCAAGAATTCTTTGAGAATGAGGTGGACTCATCCTTTTGTGGTGACATGTCTATCGACCTTCCAGTGTATGCCGAGTTGTGTTAGGAGATTGACATGGGACCATAGGATACTTCATACTTGGAGCATCCACTTACTCAATTCGTTGACTAATCGCTTATAAGGATAAATAAGATATGCATTTTAAGTGAGATCATTTTTTAAGGATTTATATTACTATGCTTTGTATGATTTAAATTGATTATGCTAACATCATTTTTTGTCTGTGCAGGTGACCTTTGTGGATACTTAGATCATCAGGATGAGTCGAGGGATGAGCGATGAGGAGTTGCAGGATATCTTCACGCGCATGTCTCTAGATCAAATGGAGAGATTTAGAGACATGGCGGACCAGGAGCTGTCTCAGACATTGTCATGCCGCTCTATTAAATCTACTTCGGCGCGATCAGATGCTTTAGCTTCGAGTAGACGAGGTCAACGCTCTAGACTTGGGCCAGAGGGAGAGAGTGCTTTAGGGTCAGGGGGATGCTGCAGAGATATAGAGGCAGTGAGCTTGTGGGCGGCATGGGGTACATGTGCTACTCCTCGCTCTTGTGGTGGTTCTAGAGAGCATGGCTTAGGTGGTTGTTGTGGAGGCACAGACGCGGTGTCTCTGTCTCGTCATTTTGCTGGAGTTGTGTCACCTCCAGGATTTGTCATACCTGTGGAGACATCTACTCCAGTTACTCTAGCTTTTGCTCAACTGTCCGTAGGTGGCACCCCTATGGATGCTACACCGATAGATACTACCATGGTCGGTACATTAGATGCACAGGGGTCTCCTGGATATGCCCAGGAGTGTGGTCGCAGGTGGAAGAGGACCCATCTTAGGCATACCCCAAAGGGGTATGCCTATCTTGTCGATGATAGGTCAAGAGCCATCATTATGAATGATGAGGGGAGGAGGGTGATGGCTCGCATGAGAGAGTTGTGCCAATAAGTTTTTCGGCACAATGTCTTAGATCATTGGAAAAACATACCGGAGGGGAGTAAGAACTACATAGTAGCATCCTTGCATGAGGAGTTTCCGATTCCAGCCACAGCAGATAGATTTTCTATGGGCTGGATGATGGAGTGCATGTGTGCATATATGTCACACAGACGATTGGATGTACGCAAGGCACTCAAGAGTGGGGCTGCAAAGCCTGAGTGGCTAGGCGCAGACGACTGGCGTCGACTGAGGGAGAAGGCTACAGATTCTCCAGGATATTGGAGTCAGCAACGGGAGGTGGCGAGGCCACGACTAGAGGCTAGAGTGGTCCATCATCTTGGGAGTGGCAGCCCCCCACAGGACATATCTGGAGGACTTTGTAAGTTTTTCTTTTGTTTTGCTTGCTTATTTTTTTGCAATATCCTTTGTACTGACAATCATGTTTCTAACAATTAGTATTTTGTTTCCTTTGCAGCACTCCATTACAAATCGCTATCCAACCGACCTTGAGACTCATTATGTAGAGAGGCACGGTCTCACTGCATTGATCGACCGATTGTATAGACGCGGTGGCCCTGTAAGTCACTCATCTTTCTTGTTCGTAGTTACCATGTTTAATTAGAATGCATTATTGTATGGTGGACTAATGTGTAGTTTTTTTTTTTCAGAGTCCGTTTGATACTTCTTTGCAACGGGACGAGCTTTCAGATGGCGAGGATGTATAGCTCGCCCTTGGATCCCTGGAGCTCACACACCCTTTTTTTTTGTCACTTGATCTATGTACACATTTTCTATGTAGTAGTGATATCTTGCCATGATTGTACTAGTTGCTTTCATTATGCGATTATGTATTTATTTCATGTATCAGTGTTATGATTTAAGTACACTTTGTCTTTATTTACACGAGCATTGTACACAGTGTAGAAACTATTTTGTATGGCCCAAATAAAGCACATAGTGCTAGCTGCCCTGCCACAAAATTTTTTCCCCCTGTTACCGTTGCTATTAGTGTCGCAAATTTACTTGCACTTGCTCATTATTGGCGTCACTCTTAGCGTCGCAATGATATCGATGCAAATAGCGACGCTAATACCGACAGTAATACCAACTGTTCTATGGCGTCGCCAATATTGACGCTTTTTGTGACGACGGGGGCAGATTTCTTTATTTACATTTTCGTTACTTTTAACGTCGATATAAGGCCTATATCTTGTAGTGGATGATGATGGACGAGCATGAAAATCAAGGAGAACCCGAGTTGGTAGACAAGAGAGACAGATGATGCGTGTGATGGAAGATTATTGACGAATGAATGCAGGATGTTGATGAGGTGCTATCATAGGTGCATGAGAAAATGACACATAGACGCAGAAGATGACAATGTTGACAACTCAAAAAATGACTTTATTCGTTTGTCGGCTAGCAGCCAAGTTGGTTGACAACATGTTCGTCTTTCACTAGAGTAGTCGTAAGTGCACACGTTACAACACCACACACATGTACTCACTTGTCACATATTGTGTTGCACATGGCGCTCATGCAAGAGTAACACGTCAAGCGTCACTTGTTGGAGAGCAACATGTAAGCACCGAAGTAGTTGAAGGGTTGAGCTTTCAAACAAAGCTTACATGCATGAACATTGCTTTTGCGTTGTAGTATTGCGTTCCACAGAAAACAAGAAGTGACAAAATAAACTTGTTTTTTAATTTTGTTTCACTCAATTTTAGTTTTTTTCAATTTTAAAAAACTTTGCAAAACTAGGCAAAAATTTTGAGAAAAGAATAAAAGAAAAACGACATATAGCTAAATGTGTAACTAGCTGATGCTACACTTCTAAGCTCAACCCTTTCAAGTCTTACTAACATGTTTTGTCTTTTACCCTGGAGAAGCATGTCAATTGGTACAAATATTGGGTGTGTTGAGTGAGATCACAAGTTTGATTTTTGGCTGGCCAACTTTGGGGGTACTTCACAGGCACATGAGCAAAGATGGGTGAGTCCATCAAACAAAAATAAAATATGCCAAAAGGCATCGCATTTTTTAAAAACATTTTATATCTTTCTTTTTAACTCTTTTATCTATATTGTCTCATCTATATTACCTTCTTATTGTACAATCTACTAAGTCTAAGGTCAGATTCAAATTCATCCAGAGATGGACAAATCGCTCCCTAAAAGAAAGGGCCATGGTGGTTTTAAGCTAGTGGACAAACAATATATAATAAACAATGAATTGTGTATGACATAAAAGGTTGATTGGCCTATTGGTAATAAGATTGACAACTATGTGGAAGGTCATTGATTGAAATGTTAGCTACTGCAAAAGTCAACTCAATGAAGTCTTGGACAAGGTGTTTGGACTAGATGATTTTTTTCTCTAGAGTCACTTTTGCCTTGCAACTAAAGTTCACCACATTAGTATGACAACCCTATCTTTAGCAATTGTATGGGCTAATGTGCAACGAGCCTAAATCTAGATTTGACAAGGTACAAACTAAGTCTATGTGGCATGCATTCCAAGAGTCCTGCTCAAATATCATTTTAACAAACTTTAAAAAAAAATATCATCCATGTTCAGTGGGAATCAGCTTAGAACCTACAACACAATAGAAGGTAGAGATACATTACTAAAATGCTCCAACGGATGATCCATCATTGTGCATGGTGCCAATTGTGTCATCAATAAATTGGTTAAGAACCACTTACTTGTTTAAGTGGGGCAAGGTGATCCCTTTGAGCTTTCCCTAATCAAACTCTTTATGGAAAGGCCAACCTAATGCATCAATTGCTATTGCAAATAGCAAGGGAGCAAGGGGTGACACCTTGCTTTATGGATCTTCTAGTAATGAATGGGGGATTCATGATACCATCAACAAAGACTCCTGAAGAGGCATTGCTAAACAAAACCCCCACAAAGTTGAAGAATATTTTACCCACCCCCATATATAGTAATAATTGAAATATCAAATCCCACTCCAACCTATCATAGGCTTTGTCAAAAAAGTATATTTTAAAAATACAAAGCCTTGCTTGGTGTCTTGAACATGCTTGGAGCCTTCCCATAATGCAACGATAGACTCGAGGATATACCTACATTTTAATGAATCCATTCTACTCCTCGCAGATCAACTTATCTAGCCAATCTAAGATCCTTCTTGCTAGTGTTTTGGCAAAAACCTTGTAAGTTGAGGGCAAGGACATGATGGGTCTCAAGTTACTTAGTGAGTCTTTGGAGTCTCTTTAATGGATTATGTTAATCACCCCATTGTTTGTGCTATAAGGGAGAGCTCCATAATAAATAGATTCTTTACATACTTGTAGAAGGGGGGAATAATTGTATGTTGAATACTTGATTATTCATTTGGAAGTCCATCAAGACGTAGGGTTTTCCCTTGTTTCTTAAGGGGTTCTATTGTGTTAGAGAATCCAAGAAGAGAAGACATGTTCTAAGATATTTGTAGTGAAGTGTCTAGACTTCTAGGTATCCCCATGGGCTTCACGGTTAGCCAAAATTAGAGATGGCAATGTATTTTTGTAGCGAAGTGTCTAGACTTCTAGGTATCCCCATGGCAATGTATTTCAAATAACTTAACAAAGAAGGCATCGGTGTAAAAGTAAATATGGTAGTGGGTCATGGCTAGGATTAGGAAAAAACTTGATTGCCTGAAGGGTTTTCAAAGTAACTCAATAGACAAGGCATTGGTATTAAAACACGTTATCATCCCTTCTTCCATCTACTATCTCTGTTGTTGGAGACCCCCCAAGTCAATTCTTAAAGAGCTAGAGAAGTATGCACAGAATCTTTGGGGTGGAGATGATAGCAAAACTTGATCTCAAAAGTGGCATGGTCTATTCACACATTACTCAAAGCTAAAGGGGAATTGGGACTTCCTGATCTTAAACATTTAGCAAATAAATTGGTTGCCGAGTAGATAGCAAGGAGTATTATGCTGCCCAATGTGGATTGGGAAATTCTATCCCATAAAGGAATTAGGGACTTCATCCCAACTTCAAGGAAACAATGGAGAATCCTCCATCTAATCTAATCATCATTGCATTCTTCTATACCAAAATCCTCAAGTAAATGCTCCCCCCTAAAATTTTGTAGAAAGCCTAGGACTAGTGTAAAGAGTTTGTCCAAAAGTCTCAAAACTACAACTACACCCCACTTTGGGTATGGCTAGACTCTTGCTAGTTGAGTTTTAACACCCCCCCTAAAAGCCTCATCCTTAACAATGCCCACAAAACCTTTAAGGAAGGCACCAGGACCCAGAGGGTTCTATGTGACTTCCATAGCAAATGCTAGCTCTCCCTTAATTAAATCGATATAAATTTTGGCTGAAAGAATAGAGAGATTGAATTGGTAATGGATAGGATCATTGTTTGGGACCCCTCTAAGTGTAGAGCTCTATGTAGTTGAGGGGCCCTTTCAATCATGTAACCTTTGGATGGGGGAAATATGTCTCTCTACTCGCGTTATCTAACCTTCCCTCTATTGTCAATATATGTAAAAGTTAAATGATAGATTGCACCAAAAAATTGGAATGAAGACCAATGGAGTTTTAGGTTTTGAGCAATATGGACTAGCCCAAACAATCAACCCTTGTTTGGTTGATTATGCACAAAGCTGTTTAGACTAGAGAAAGGGGTGCTAATCTTGGGTTGGGAAGTTGTCCATGTGTTGTGTATAAAAAGAAAATGGGAACTCTACCTCACATGTTTTTGGATTGCAGATACATAATACTGAGGCACTCTCTTTGTTACAACATCTCATGAGGTACTCCCATCCCACATAATGAATTGGAAAGAATTCTTGGGAGAATCCAATGGGCTACCAACAACCCTATGAAATTGGTTGAGAGTTAGTTTTCTATGGGTTATAGGCTAAGAAGGAATTCAACTAACTTTTAGTAGCACTAAAGAATTCAAGCTCTGCCAACTCACTCTATCTTTTCTATCTCAAACACACACACACACGCACGCACGCACGCACGCACACACACACACACACACACACACACACACACACAAACACAAAGAAGCATGCATATGTGGATGGACTAAACAAAGGAAAGAATGTAACAAATTATGTTACCATTCAAGCATCTAATCTAACATGACATTCTCTCTCTCTCTCTCTCTCTCTCTCTCTCTCTCTCTCTCTCTCTCTCTCTCTCTCTCTCTCTCTCTCTCTCAAATGAGTGCGCATCTCCATGTCATCCATGCACTACCAATTTTTGGGTGCCACTTTCTAGAAGAATTTAATTACAATCAAACCATCAAGATACTTCAACTAGTGAGAGTCAAATCTCCCTTTCAATCTTGTGCATCTTTCTTGCACTTTCAAATTTTGAGATGTCTTGAAATGCATTTTGTGATGCATCTTCTCACAACATAGAGAAATATATAGTGCAAGGGCTGTTAGATATGTGGTACCCCTATTTAGTCCAAATACCAGTACCATTTGTCTTGAACCAAAATCATAAAATATTTAAATCCCTTCCTTAAGGAGCTATGTACATCAAACATGTAGAACATCACAATGAACATCTTGAGATGCATTTTGCAATTCCTCATTATGATACATTCATGTCATACCATAGAAGATGTGTGTTACCCCTATTTAGTCTAGATGCTTTCTCACACTACCATTTGAACATGTCTTTCTTTCATCACCTTCTCATGACAAGATTATAAGCCTTGTGAATATCAATCTTTGTGGATATATTTACTCTTCCAAGTCACCCCAAGAGTTATGGGATCAAAGAGAGTGGATAATGATTCTTAATGGTTCAAGTTACGGGATCAAGGGGACTGGATGATTATTCTTAATTGTTATTATTTCTTTACTACAAAAGGATGAAAAAGAACAATGTATTTCTTAATATAATATGCATACAAAATAAGACCTTGATACAAGACAAGACAAGACAAGAACTAGAGATACATGGCTTGAATTCGACTAGAGAGCACTTATCTCATAGGAGCCTCACAATTGGTATTGGCAAGATTGAGGGGCTTGTAGCCCAATACTCCTATTTATACTATAATTGAGGAGGTAAGTGAAAGCTTCTAGATGATTACATTATTGAAGGCATAAGCATTGCTAATATAAGCAATGTTGATGTAAATGCCGATGTAAGCGCTCTTCTAAAACCTTCCAAAGAGTCTTCTAGAACATCTATGGATCTTAGAACTTTCTCAAATCTTCTAGAAGTTTCTAGAAGATACTTGGCTTCTTAGCATCCATGATAGAAGTGGGCAAGCCCAAGAGGATCTTAATCTCAACTACACTACATTTTTATATGAATGCCTCCTTCAGCTTGAAGCTTGGCACCTACAAGTTAAATTTGTTGGCATGACAATACAAACTACAGTAATGTTTTGTATTCAAGACTATTCAATTCACAATATAGGCTGTCACATACACATACACAAGTAGAGTCATAGATATCATATAATAACATCACATGGCGATACATTTGTGCATACAAATCATTAGAGTGTATATCATTGCACCATGCCAGCTTGCCTGCAACCTCATCCTTGTCATCCACTCTTGAGTTGAATGCACCACAATGCATTATGGCCAATCATCATGAGAGAGAGAGAGAGAGAGAGAGAGAGAGAGAGAGAGAGAGAGAGAGAGAGAGAGAGAGAGAGAGAGAGAGAGAGAGAGAGAGGTGTTAGATCCAAGAACATAATAATGATCAAGACTGATGTGGTTGGCTTGTAGCACCACTATGGTGAACATCAAGGAATAGTTGAAGGGCACCCAATCCTTGTCGAATTGGGGACACAAGCTCCACCAGCATTTGCACCTATTGTTGCATCCATGTGCATGTGTATCCCCCATAGCTTGCAACCTATCATGCTTCCCAACCCCTTGGACAAGAATGTGACATGGTGTTTCCAAATTTTCTTGGAAGGAATGCCCCTTAAGCACACGAACAAGATGAGCCACATGAACCCTAATGAATGACCACCTACTTGGTCAAAAATTTAGGCACCTACAAAATGTGTGAATGTATCATTTGTAGCCCATATTGATGTTAAGGACTTTTTGTAGCTTTAGACCATTCAATCACTACATACATTCAGAGGTCCCTTAAGCACTTTTGATTTTCTATGGAGATGTCCTCAAGAGAGATATCGCTATGTGTAGCAAAGATTTACTCCAAATTTGCATGAAGAGCTACATTATGTGGAGAGAGAGAGAGAGAGAGAGAGAGAGAGAGAGAGAGAGAGAGAGAGAGAGAGAGAGAGAGAGAGAGAGAGAGAGAGAGAGAGAGAGAGAGAGAGAGAAAGAAAGAAAGTTATATTAACGTCTTCTAAAGACCAAAACTGGCCTATGAGACAAACTGTGATACAACTGATGAGGTCCAGCTATCCAAAATAAAAGTGTTGAATGAAAAGCTAAAAACTGGAAACTGAAAATACGGTGATGTGAGTGTGATAAGTGTCGTGTATGCGTATGTGTGTATGTAGCTCTGGTACTCCAGATAATGGCTACAAAAGGGGAACAAATGTCGGCTGTGATAAGGGAACAACTGTCGGCTGTGATAAAGTGGTGCGATGTGTATATGTAACAGATGCAGGGAGATATACTATCCTGGGATGTAGTAGCAGTCGTCGAAGTCGCTAATAGCAGGTGATCCCTCCTGGATGCAGGATGTGGTACATCGGCGGTGGAGAAAGAGCAAACTGGAGATCTGAGATCCAATGTGTCGAGTGTCGTCGGATCTCAGTCTGCTGTCGATGTAGATCAAGAATCCTCTGGATCTCCTGTCGGTGTGGCTGTGGGGTCCGAAACCCACGGATCCTCGTGCGGCGTCGGGTATGCTGGTCCTCAGCCTGCTGTAGTGTGAGCCCGGAGGGCTGGCTGGAGGCTGGTACAGTAGCTCTCACTCTGTCTGTCTGAAAGAACTGTGTAATAGTCGTCTGGGTGGGCCCCTCTCTGACTGGGACCCGCTGTGTGCTCTGCTCTTTGATGTGCCATGCCTCTTCCAGAAAACGGCCAAATGATCTCTGATCCATATCAGTCATACATCCCTGAAGTGAGCTGCTCAATGTGTATCTAGATCTCAACTCTGAGTATGCCGGGCATCTGAGAACAAAATGCTCCTCACTCTCCACCTCTGATCTGCAAAGGGGGCATATCCTCTCCTCCCGTGGGATGCCACTGGCTCTGCCACTCTCAATCATAAGCTGATGTGATGATACCCTGAGCTGTCCAATAAGAACTCTCAATCGATGTGGCATATAGATCTGCATATATCTCGGAATCTCTATGAATCCTTGCTCTGATATGCTCAAGAACTGTGTATAATAATGTGCCATCTTCGATGGCAGTGGCTGTGCAGGGCTGACCCATGTCCTCTGTATATAAATATGCCATATCTCCTGTTTGATGACTCTGTTCCTCTGAGAGAGAGAGAGAGAGAGAGAGAGAGAGAGAGAGAGAGAGAGAGAGAGAGAGAGAGAGAGAGAGAGAGAGAGAGAGTGAGAGAGAGTGAGAGAGAGAGAGAGAGAGAGAGAGAGAGAGAGAGAGAGAGAGAGAGTGTGTGTGTGTGAGTGTGTGTGTGCATGTGCGTGTGTGTAAGTGCGAGTGTGTGCGTGGTGTTGTGTGCATGCTATTGTGAAGAATGAGAGAGGGGGGATACATGTGTTTTTTCAAGAAAAGAAAAAATAGGCATGGTCACTCTTGAATTGAAAATTGAAAAAAAAAAGATTCGACAATTGACATGGGGAAGATTGCAAACGAAGCAAGAAAGTATATATGCATTCTAGGATATATCGTTGTTAATAGATAATGGATATTGTCTTCTTTTTATGAAAATCATCTATTCATCTTGGTTTTTAAATATTTTTTTATTTATTATTATATTTGGTCTTCTTTCTATTGTGCCACATAGACTTGGGAGCAAGGAGGTTGGTTTGGAAATACCAAACCTAACCTTTCTTTAATATATTAAAAAGATGCAGCTTTTGGATATGTCAATGCAATCATGTTCTTAGATTGGATATGTCAATGCAATCCTAATCCAATCTAACAACAGTTTGTGCTTTTCTATTTAGTATACAATAATGAAAATATCTAGCTTTAAATTTTCTAATTTATTTTGAATTAGCATATGATGTTTGTTTGTCTTTTTTATGTTTTTAAGCATATTTGCATGCTCTTACTAATTGCTTGTTAAATGTATTTAGATATGCACGTGTTTTATATTCTTCTTCACTAATGGTCATAATCACATGAGACTTTTATTTGGGCTATGATGATATATATATATATATATATATATATATATATATATTCTCCCTCTTTCTCTCTCCCCAAAATTTTTATAATCTCTTTTAAAAATTTATTCTCTCTCTTGATTTTTTATTCTTTCTCTCTACAACCCCCAACCCGAATATCCCTCCCTCCCTCTATGTGTGTGTGCATGCATGTGTTTATGTGTATCAAATCTCTCTCTCTCTCTCTCTCTCTCTCTCTCTCTCTCTCCCCTTAGTAGATGGATAGTGCCCGATTGTGAGATGAGAGGATGAGGGCAGGTGGCATGAGGGCTAGGGCTACAAGGTGAATGATGGTGGCAGTGCAAGGGTGGGGATAGTGGTGTGAGACAGATGGATGACAGTGGCGTGGGATTGACGTGGGGAGAGAGAGAGAGAGTCCCCTTAGTAGATGGATAGTGCCCGGTTGTGAGATTAGAGGATGAGGGCAGGTGGCATGAGGGCTAGGGCTACAAGGTGAATGATGGTGGCAGTGCAAGGGTGGGGATAGTGGTGTGAGACAGATGGATGACAGTGGCATGGGATTGACGTGGGGGGGGAGAGAGAGAGAGAGAGAGAGAGAGAGAGAGAGAGAGAGAGAGAGAGAGAGAGAGAGAGAGAGAGAGAGAGAGAGAGAGAGAGAGAGAGAGAGAGAGAGAGAGAGAGAGAGAGAGAGAGAGAGAGAGAGAGAGAGAGAGAGAGAGAGAGATATGTATGTGTGTGTGTGTGTGTGTTGCATTGATTGTCTTTTTTAGGAAGAATTTGAAATGGAGGGAATTTCCAATCAAGTTTGGTAGCTAGGCATGCGATCATTTTGGTGCTTGGGTAATCGAAGCTATAGTTTAAATAATAATATAGTATGGATATAGAACTACATATGTCTCAAAGATGTTTATAAGGCCATAATAAGTAGAAAGGTTCTATATGCAAAAAAGGAAAATAATAATATGTGATATGCTATGGTATTTCTAATGTGAGTATTCTTGATATACATCTCATCATATAACACATTACTTTCAATTTTAGTGTTTTAGCAAACACTCATAGTGCTCTTCCCCCATTCCTTAATGCAACCATATATGCTAAATAGGCCAATAATTTGACACCATTAAAAGAAACACCTCAAGTAGTAAGTTTTTTACACAAAAGATGCATCATTTTTTGCCATTTGAAGCTATTACACAATATTTTATCTGCTACATATAGTGTTAATGTGAGTTGAATAATTAAGCAATGTAGTTTTTCAAAAAAATTGCATTTTGTAAATCCTTAAAACAATCTATGTGGAGTGTCATGCTATTGGCCCCTCATTGTCACCTTTTTGTGGATCCTTCTCTCATAATTAGCCTGTTTGATAAGATGTTGAGATATTTGACAATTTTTAGTTTAAATGCAATATATTATAAATATTTTGACTATTAAAACATATCATATAATGCACCTAAACAAAAAGATCCACTAGGGGATTGTTAAATAACACACTAATGGTCCCTTTACCTCATGACTTTTCCACTATATTTGGATTTTGCACAATGGGAATATCATACATGTAGTATATGAAATGACACTCCATTATGCAATTGTTTCTATCAACCTTTTTCACATCACTATGAAACTATGGGAATATTGTACATGTAGTGTTTGAAACGACACTCCATTATGGAATAGTTTCTATCAATCTTTTCATATAATTGTGAATTATAAATTAGTGCATTCCAAAAGCAATAATGAATCTTTAGTTAAATCAATACCACTTTGTAATTCTAGCATTATACAATTAAACTATCAAAAAGGTATTCCATAGTTATGCTCACATAAAGTGGGAATCATAGAGATAAACTTTGTTTCTTTACTTAGTCATGGTTCAAGAGTAATTGCTTTTCAAACACAATATGTTTTAGCCATTCCAAGGTAAAAAAAGAAAGAGAGCATAATATGTTTTAGTCACTTAAAGAATATAAAGAAGAAACATATTCTATGATAAATGTGAAAGCTTAGTTACCAATCTTACTAGAATTCAAGTGATAAAGGACAAGAATCTCATACCAACATTTAAGTCTTAGTACATCCACCCAATGGCCCATCTTCATCCACAATGTCTACAAGTACAACCTTTAACTCCTCAAGTAGTTTTGCCAATGAGACCTTGCCCACTTGGTAGAGGTGGGTGTGTGAGTTCCAGCTGGTGGTCATAAGATCAATTCCTCCCACAACTGTTGCACACGGTCTTAGAAGCACCTACCATCCTTTGGATGGTGTTTGGATGAAATCCCATTAAGATATATAGCCATAAGGTGACAAATGCATTACCAAAAAAAAACTCCTAAAGTATTTGTGTTGATCTTTAGATCTATGATTAAAAGGTCTTTGGCACGTACATAACCCTCTTTATAAGCATCATTTATGCTTTCATGTGATTTGACATATTTGACTCATGTATAGCATACTTGTAAGGACTATTTATTATTTGTATGACACTTATCCTTTAGGTAAGCACTATGCATGCATCCATGATGCATTATGATAAATTCATTACAAAAGCCCAAGTTTTAGATATGGTTTATTGAGTTAGGATGCAAATACTCCAATGCATGGAGTGTATGAAAGTCTTAATGAACATAATGTAGCCACAACAATGCATCCTACACAATCTTGGTCATGTATAGATGAATACCACAATCGATTCAATGTGCATGAGTTAACAAACATAAAATTTTAAACTCCTAAAATAATTAAACAAGAAATATGAATTCATTATTAATAAAACTAGTAACTACTATTGATTTATCTTGCTCTTCTAACTTAGACATGATCAATTCCACTAGAGATGGAGTTTTGTGAAAATATGCATAAAAGACTCTATTTTGAGTGATACATTGCATATAAGCCACCAATATAGTCTTTATAGGAAGCGTAAGCTCATTAAGTATGCTTAGCCTCTTTGTTTGTGCAAGTGCTCATTATATGTGTATGAAATAATTGTGTATTGGCATTTCTTGTGCACTTTGCATAGAAGGAACACTAGGTTGGTTTGTGATAGCGAAATTCCCATGAAGAACTATCGCAAAAGAAGTGAATTCTCCCATGTAAAAGAGTTTAGAATCTTAGGATTTTTCTTCCTCTTTCTCTCCCTTACAACTCTTCCTCTTTCCCCCCTCTTTCCCCTCCCCCTATTTTCTCATCTTTTCTCTCTTTCTTTATTTTCTTCATCTTGTGTGTGTGTGTGTGTGTTTTTTTTTTAAATTCTTCTTTTCTTTTTTATCTTCATCCTCACTCTCACTCACTCTCTCTCTCTCCCCCTTATTTTCTCTCTATATATTCTTTTTTCGCTTCATCTTTTTTGCCTCTTCTCCCCCTCTCTTCCCCTATTTTCTCTTCTTTCCTCTCTCTTTTCTTTTTACTCTTCTCTCTCTCTCTCTCTCTCTCTCTCTCTCTCTCTCTCTCTCTCTCATTTTAAATGTTTTCTCTCTTCTCCTCCCCTCTCTTCTTTTCTCTTTCTCTTTTTGATTTCACTTTATCCTCTCTCTCTCTCTCTCTCTCCCCCCTTTTCTCTCTTTTTGTTTTTTCTTATATTTTCTCTCTCCTTCCTCCCTCCCCCAATTTTCTCCACTATGCACCATAAGCATTGCTATGTGCCACTACCCACTAGTCACATTGTTGGGAGCCAGTTAGTCCACACACTTTCCCATGTGCTCCTATGTATGCATGTGTGCATGCACACACAGAACTGAGTGTGTGTGGGGGGGGGGGGGGGGGAGAGAGAAAGCATTGCTAGTGGCCAACTAGCCCACACACTTCCCCATGTGCTCCTACTTATGCATGCATGCACACGCGCGCGCACACACAATTGTGTGGGGGGAGAGAGAAATTAAGTGAAATCAAGTTTTAAAGAGAAAAAGAAAGAGAGAAAGGATGTCTCAAATTCGAATTTATAGATTTGGATAATGCTATAGACTTAGGAGACATTTGGGAGGTTCAAAAGTTCATTTTGCCATAGCCAAAATAATACACTAGGTGCTTATACCTAGATTCTTATGGTGCTTTGTGTGTAGACCTTCCAATGCTTCGTACTAGTGTTTGAAAGCACATTTCATGTGGTAAGAAGGTTCATGTGAAGCTGATATGATAAACATAATTCAAACTTCAAAAGCTTTAGCAACTTAGACCAATATAATGTTGGATGCATGAAAATGCAATATATGGGGATGTAGCACTGACTAATGTATATGAAGCAAAAGACCAACATTAATGAGATGAAGCCTAAACTATATTCTCAATGAAACCTTATGACCATTTCTCAAAGTTTCTCAAAGACAAATACATTAAATGGTGATTTCTATTTACATTGAGCCTATCATAGCATGTATATTATCTTCACACACTAAGCCAATAAGATCATATAAATTTGATAATCCATAAACTATATTGAGGATTATGTCTTCTTCTTCTTCTTCTTTTCTTCTCTCTCTCTCTCTCTCTCTCTCTCTCTCTCTCTCTCTCTCTCTCTCTCTCTCTCTCTCTCTCTCTCTCTCTCTCTCTCTCTCTCTCTCTCTCTCTCTCTCTCTCTCTCTCTCTCTCTCATAATCGATAATCAATAATATATCTACATAATTATATATGTATAATACATTACTTGAAATATAATTATATATCTTTTATTTATAATCAATTGATGTATAAATAATTATTAAATAATATTCAATCGATTACATGAAATTATTAATAATTATAGTACTTGTATTACCATTATCATTAATACAAATAATACATAAAAGATTAGTATACATATACTTAATAATAATATATTAATTAATATTATAGGTTATAGTTGTATATTAATGTAAAAGCATAATACATATATATGTTTTTATTATTTATTATATACATATATGTTATCTATTTTTAATTAACATTGTAATAGTTATGAATTAATATGTAGTCAATTGTATAAACATATTTAGCTATAATTAGTACATATATTATTGAATTAATATACAATTATATCATATGAATCATTATTATTATTAAATATTATATCTATTAATTATTTAAATATATAATATTAATAATAGTGATAATTATATATATAAATAATTATCATATATAAAGTAATTATAATTAGTTTAAATAATAAATAAATGATAACTATACATAATAATTAAGTGTTAATATGTAATATAAATATTAACTATACATATAAGTTAAGCATAATTTACTTAATAAAGTTAATGATTAATACATAATCAATGTGTATGTGGGTATGTGTGTGGATGTGTGTATGAATGATACACATGTGTGTACACACATACTTTTTTCTTTTTGCATGTTCTTGTTTTTCTATGCTTTATGTGCACGCACACACACACACACACACGCACGCACGCACACATATATATGTGCATATGTGTATGTATGTATGTATAAGTGTGTCTATTTATGTGGTCTCACAAATGTATGTCCTCTCTTTCTCTCTCTCTCTCTCTCTATTTTTTCTCTCATATATATTTGTGTGTATATGAGCATGTCTACATATATGTATACATGTGTGCATATATGCATATATGTGTGTATGTCTTTGCATATGTATGTGCATGCATACATGTGTTTGTGTGCATATATTGTTCATGTCTTTTTATAGTATGTGCATTTGTGTATGGTTCTAGAGTATATATGCATTGCATGAACATGTTTGACCATTAAAAATATTGTCTCATCCCATGTGTTCAATAAAGAAAGAGTTTCAACTCTTTTTTTATAGTGTATGTACATATGTGGATGTTCTTAGACTATGTGCACATTGCATGCACATGTTCAAATATCAATTCAATTCATATATCTAATTTGGAAAAAAAATCATAAATATGAAAAGAGAATACACACACACATACACATTTTTTTTCAAAGATTAACCTTTGCCCTTTCCATGATCATATCCTATGTTCAATTAAAAAAGAGAAAGAGAGTATGTGTGCTCAATTAAAATATAGGGAGTGTGTATGCATGTGTGTTGAATTGAGAGAGAGAGAGAGAGAGAGAGAGAGAGAGAGAGAGAGAGAGAGAGAGAGAGAGAGAGAGAGAGAGAGAGAGAGAGAGAGAGAGAGAGAGAGAGAGAGAGAGAGAGAGAGAGAGAGAATAAATATAACCACACTCACCCTTCAAGAAAAATCTTTATTTCTCGAATATCAAACTACTTCTCCTTGTGTCACATAGGTCTTGGGATTTCTCCTTGTGCCACATAGGTCTTGGGAGCTTTCTAGTTGGTTTGGGATCCCTAAGTCAAAGCTCTAAATAATATATATAATTTATTTCTTGAATATCAAACTACTTCTCCTTGTGCCACATAGGTCTTAGGAGCTTTTTGGTCGGTTCAAGATCCCCAAGGCAAAGCTTCAAATAATGTATTGAATAGATTATAGACATATAATAAAATTTCTCTTAGTAAAATTATAATTCATTTGTGGTGCGCAGATCGGATGCTGTATGCATGCGTGGCGAATGTCGGAAGGTCCCCAGGAACAAAGAACTCTACAAACCTTCATAAAAGCCAAAAGGGAATTTGCACGACATAAGACAAAAAGACAAATTGGGTGCAATCTCCCCCCATGCCTTGTGTGAGCACTTCACAAGATATGTATTTATAGATTTATTTATCTTTAATCTTAAAAAAATAGTCCACTTTACAAATAGCATGTTTTTGCCCAAATATAGAGTAAGGCGTTTGAGCATCCAAAAGTCGGTGAACTATTCCCAAATACAAATATCAAATAATAAAATATTTAATCGAGCACCTATGCACATACAAGATAATAATTTTTTTGTCAAGCGCTTTAATAAATAAACACACTTAAATAAATATTGGCGCCACTTCTTTAGTGATAATACGTGCGACCATAAAAAATAGTAATTCTTGTAGGCATTTGGAATCATGTCATTGCCCGATGCTACCCAACGCCACCACCGCCTGGTCTACACATCAATTGAAGCAGTCACAATTGTTAGAAAATAATTAGATAAAACCCAACAAAAGTGAATACCTAACAGTCTTCTACAAAATAATTAAATAGGTTGGAACTCTGTCTAGACCTTAATTTTATTCGAGTGTGCACTCTAAACTTGTAAACGCTTATTGATTGAATATGTATTTTTACAGAATCACACACATGCACATTAAATTAATCTGACGCTCGAAAAGGATAGGTGTCCATGTCAACTTCTCGCACAAGGAATCCACCTTGTGTACAAGCCCCTAAAAATAAATATAATCACAAAATCCACCATAGAATATGCCTCTTGGCATCATACCCCCAAGGTGGGATATCAATTGTTCTCAATTACTATTAGCTCAATGTGGAGCGAGCAGTGAGGGGTAAGCACTTAGGTAGTGTGTGTACATCCATTGGGCCTCTTCAATATGATGATTTTTAAACTTAACCAAATATCTAGAATATTTACGACTAGTTCTAGTGGTCATAAAGTCAATGTCTAGAATATTTTCTGGTTCAAGGATTTCAATTTCTTCTTCCATCAAAGGAGGATTTTGATAGACAAGGTGGACAGGTAATTGACCTCTAAAAGGTCGTAGCAAATTGATATGAAAAGTATTATAGATCTTCTAATGTTTGGGCAGTTCTAATTTAAATGCATTGTCATTGATCTTGTGAATTATTTTGAAAGGTCCATAAAACCTAGATGCTAATTTAACAACATGGTATTACTCAACACTTTGCAATCTTCTCTTTTTAATGCATAACCAAACATAATCACCAACATTAAAACTCATGGCTTGTTTTTTCTTATTAGCTTGTTTAGTGTATGATTGGTGGTCTTTCATAATCATGTCTTTAACTTCAGTAAAAATAGTAGCATGCATATTGGCAATATCATCAGCAGCTTTAACTTTATTCGATAATGATGTGATAGGTGTAGGCAATCTATGTCCATAAATAATTTCAAAAGGTGCTTTATGTATAGCTGTGTGTTTTGTATTATTGTATGCAAATTGAAGTAGATGCAAATGTGTGTCCCATGTTTGTGATTTTGAAATTGTGTATGCATGCAAAAGATCTAGAATTGTAATATTAGTAGCTTCTGTTTGCCCATTGGTTTCAAGATGGAATGCATATGAGAAATCAATCTTAGTACCCAAATTAGCAAACAAAGTAGTCCAAAAATTATTACAAAATCTAGAATCATGATCAGAAATAATAACTTTTGGCAAACCATGATTAGTGAAAACAATCTTTAATAACAATTGTGTAGCTTGAGATACATTTAGTGTTTTCTCGCATGGTAGAGAATATGCTTGTTTACTAAATCGATCTACTATAGTCCAAATCATATCATGATTAGCTTGTATATTAGGTAAACCAATTATAAAATCCATTGAAATATGTTCCCATGGATGGTCAGGAATTGGTAAAGGCATTAACAAACCATATTGCTCACCACGATGTCGCTTGACTCTTTGGCAAATTAAACACTCAAAAACAAAGTTAGAAACATCAGATTCCATTTGCGACCAGTAAAAATCTTCTACTAATGTTCTTAAAGTGAAAATAATATCTCTATGACCTTGATATGGAGGATAATGAATTTTGTGCAACACAAATGATCTAAATTGAACAGTGACACACAATCTTTTCTCATAAAATATAAATCCATCAGAATAAGACAAAAAAACAATTGGAATCTAGTTATTAGTAACTAATTTGTTCCAATCAGCTTGAAAATTGGGGTCATGGTCATAGGTATTCTTCATAGGAGTAAGGGAGTCAAACAATAGAATGGAAATATCATGGATACTTGGTCTTCTACTCAAGGCATAGACAACAACATTTTCTTTTCTTGACTGATATTGGATAAGTGGATGAAAACTTTGAATGAAAACAGTCCATTTAATGATGGTCAGAAATTTGTGGCTAGCTAAGGAGATGTTTGTTACTTTGCTAGTTAGTTTTAATCATAAATTTGGATCCCATCAGATAGTGTTTTCATTGATGTAAAGCTTGAACTACAGCTAACAATTCTTTATCATAGGTGGAATACTTCAATTCAAAAGGTTTAAGTTTACAACTAGAATAGACCATGGAATGTGAATCTTGCATGAGGACAGCTCCTATTCTCGATCCGCTAGCATCAATGATTATTAGAAAGAATGGTCGATTAAAATTAAGTAATTGCAAGATAAGTGCATGTGTTAAAGCATGTTTCAACAAATCAAAAGACTTTTGGTGGTTGTCAGACCATTGATACACAAAACATTTTTTTAACAATTTTGTCAAAGACAATGCAAGCAATGAAAATTTTCTCACAAATTTTCTATAAAAGCTAGCAAGGCCTAAGAAAGAACATAACTCATGTACATTTTTAAGGATTAGCCAATTCAAAATTGCCTCTATCTTTTTAGGAACAACGCGAATACCAAGAGAATAAACAATGTGACCTAAGTATTCAATTTGGGTCTGGAAAAATTCACTCTTGTCAGGGTTAGCATATAATTGATTCTCTTTCAACAATTTGAAAACTAAGGATAGATGTTCACAATGCTCATTCTCATCCTTACTGAAAACTAAAATATCATCAAAGAAAACAATCACACAATTCTAATTCTTCAAAAATATACAATTCATTATACGATTGAATGTAGATGGTGGATTGGTCAAATTGAAAGGCATAAGAAGAAATTCATAATGACCAAAGTGATTTCTAAATGTAGTCTTAAAAAATGTTAGGTGTATCCAAACGTACTTGATGATATCCAGATTTGAGATCTATCTTACTAAAAATAGTGGCTCCTTGTAGTTTATCCATGAGGTCGTCTACCCTAGGGATCATATATCCATTTTTAACAATGATTTTGTTTAGGGAGCGATAATCAATGCACATCCTATAGGTATTATTTTTCTTCTTAACTAATAGGACATGTGCACCAAAATGAGAACTACTGGGCCTAATGAGTCCTCGATTCAACAATTCTTCAACTTGTGCTTGGATTTATTTTTGTTCAATCTGATTGTGTCTATAAGGTGCTTTACATGGTGGTTGAGAACCTGGGATTAAATCTATTTTATGGTCTTCAGGACGTGTAGATGGTAAACCAGGTGGTAAATCAGCAGCAAAACAATCTTTAATTAATTGTAAAAGAAATTGTGCATGCCTAGGATGCATCTAATTTTTCTTAGCTTCAATTTCATTCACCCATACTAAATATGATTTACTACCTTTTCTCAATGCGCGTTTAGCCAGTGTGTGACTAAGCAGTGGAAAATGATCAAAGATGTGCAATCCATGTAATGTGATTTGGTTTTTGTTAAGATAAAATTTCATGGAATGTGTGGAATAATCTATGTCAGGATTATATTTGTGATGCCAATGCATTCCTAAAATAGTATCACTAGCTTGCAAAGGCACAACCAAGAAATTTATGCGCTTAACATAATCACATATTTTAATCTCTAAATCATGTACTTCTTGTGTACTATTGTATCTAGTGCTTAAGAATGCAGCCTTTATATGATAATGAGTTGGAACAATAAGTAAATTCAATTCTTTTACCAACTTTGCAGAAATAAAATCATGCGTGCTTCCATCATAATGCAAAACAATCTTTTCTTGACCATGCACAAAATATTTCACTATTAATAAACGAATGAGAATTTACCATACCTGGTAAAGTATCTGAAGCATCGCCAATATCATCATCATCTTCAATGAAGTCTAGCATATCTTCATGGTCCTCGTCATCAGTTGCTCCCAAGTGATTGATTTGAACATCTTGCTTCTTGGACTGACAATTCATTGCTAAGTGTGTAGGTTGATGACACTTGCAGCAAACCATAGGCTTTGTTTTGGAGACATTATTGGTAAGGGCTAGAAATTCGGGTATATTGGGATTTGGCTGGAGGGAAGGCTTAGAGTTTGAATCAGCAATTGTTGGTAAAGCAAGAGGTCGAGTCTAGGGCTCACGAAAAGAAGGAGTAAAGCGATTTTGGTTGAATCTTCGGAAGTTAGAATTGAATTGCTTTGTACCAAAGTTACCATTAATTAAAAATTATTGCGGTCACTTTTCTTGTCCACGGATTTTATCATCTTCATCATGCGCTAAAGAAATCACATCCTCCAAAGTCTTTGGCTTGAACATATTCACTTCCGCATAGAAGTGACCAAGCAAATAGGACATGTACTTGCACTTGTGGGTCACCTCAAGAACATCTTCAAGCATTCAAAGTTGAAGTAAAGCACTCCAGAGACGCTCAGTGTACTGCAAGATGGATTCATGATCTCTTTGTAGAGAAGATCCCACTGTTTGATAGCTTTCTCACGGAATTGAGGTGGAAGAAAATTCTGCAAAAATTTCTTTTGAAAGGCTTCCCAAGTAGAGGAACAATCAACACTCTTACGGACAACAGTCCACCATAATGATGCTCTGTTTGCTAGATGGTTAGTAACGTATTTAAGTTTATCTTTTTCAGCATATTGCTCTTCATGAAAATAGTCGTCAAATTGACTAATGAAAGCAAGAACAATTTTGCCATCACGTTGCCCATGAAAAGTGTAAATTTTAAGATTATTTTTACTTATCTTGGTCTCTTTCCTAAGAGCTTGTGCATCAAGTGTCGCATCAATAGTACGTCGAATGACATCTTCAAGTTGTGCTCTGTCTTGATTGACACTGGATTATTGAAGTGTAGCCAATTGTGCTTATAAGTTTTGACGTTCCCTTCACTCTTCTTGAAGCTGCATCATGATTAGATCCAATTTTTGCTCCATAGGCGGCTTTGGCAATCGCCTTCGTCCATAAAATCATCCATATTATGATCTGACATCCTGGATTTGATTGACGATCCGTCGCTCCATCTTCTAGTCACGTGCGAAGAAGCTCGCCACGAACTTGCTTTGTTGATTATTATGCCTTTGCTTTTCTCGGGTATAACAATTGAAAAGCGGTCTTCTTCCAAGCAAAATAGTCTTCCGCATAGACTGCGCGTGATAGTCTTCTTATTGTAAATCCACTTAGCCAAGTTGCAGGTGGGAATAGGGGCTTGTTGAAACTTCAAAACCGGTTCGAGAGTACCATAGTATGAACACCCACTAGGTAAGAGATTGATAATTGAACTTTAAGCTTTAGTTAAGCTTAATAACTTAAATCTTTAAACAAAAAGCTCAAGCAAGTCATTGATTCAACACACAGGACGACGACACGTTCTTAACAGAATTAACGATCGTGAGTATATGCTTCCGCCACAATTTGTGAAGTTTTGGAGAGTTTAAAGTTTAAACTCTTATAAAGCTTAACGATTCTTATTAGCATCAATTACTTTCTCTTTGAGAAAAAAATAACTTGAAGAGGAGACTTCCTGAGTGGTTCTTCGCCTGATGTGAGAGGTCCTTCGCGATCAAAGGGTATAGCATGGGGTTCTTCACTGCCAAGAACATGCCTATGTTGTTAGTTTGTCGTGAGACAGCATGTAAAGCCCGTTCGTTCTAGGAGCTTCACCTTGTGTGAGATGGTAAGCGATTGGAAGCTCTTGATCTTAGCTTTGCTCTGATACCACTGGTGTGCAGATCGCATGTTGTATGTGTATGTAGCGAATGCCAGAAGGTCCCCAAGAACAAAGAACTCTATAAACCTTCATAAAAGCCAAAATGAAATTTGCACGACATAAGACAAAAATAAAAATTGGGTGCAATCTCCTCCCATGCCTTGTGTGAGCACTTTACAAGGCATGTATTTATAGATTTATTTATCTTTAAGCTCAAAAAATAGCACACTTTACGAATAGCATGCTTTTTCTTTTGTGTTTGCTTTTGCCCAAATATAAAGTAAGGCGTTTGGGCATCCAAAAGTCGGCGGGCTATGCCCAAATACAAATAATCAAATATTTAACTGAGCACCTATGCGTATACAAGATAATAAATGTTTTGTGAAGTGCTTTAATAAATAAACACGCTTAAATAAATATTGGCACCACACCTTTAGTGATAAGGTATGCATCCATAAAAAATAGTAATTCTTCTAGGCATTTGGATTCACGTCATCACCCAATGCTACCCAATGCCACCGTCGCTTGCTCTACGCATCAACTAAAGCATTCACAATTGTTGAAAAATAATTAGATAAAACACAACAAAAGTGAATACCTAGCAGTCTTTAGCTACAAAATAATTAAATAGGTTGGAACTCTGTCTTGACCTTAATTTAATTCGAGTGCGCACTCTAAACTCGTAAACGTCCATTAATTTAATATGTATTTTTACGACATCACTCACGTGCACATTAAATTAATAAGACACCCGAAAAGGACTGGCGTTCCTGCCAACTTCTTGCATAAGGAATCCACCTTGTGTACGAGCCCCAGCAAATAAATATAATCGCAGAATCCACCATGGAATATGCCTCCTGGCATCCGTTTGAGCTTCATGAATGTATAACTTTAGGCAAGGGTAACCATCTCTTCTCTTTATTGACCCTTCTTGACACTCTTCAACTTTATAGTAATAAAATCTCAACATTTCTTTCTTGTTAATATTAGCTGATTGCCAAATTGATTACTGATGCTAAAGATTGTTATATAACTCCTCTTTGTTGTAGAGCTTGCATGAAAAACACTTATGGTCATGATTTTGTAGTTTTTTATCTTTGTCAATACCAACGTCCTAATCTTGATCTACATGTTATTTATGAGTGTTAAAGGTTAACCAACAAGTGAGGTGGTAGTATGGTGGAGGGATTTTAGTTGCACAACCTATTTTATGATATTACCATTCTTTGACTATAATAGTTACCCTTAGGATTCCTTGTTGACTATAATAGTTGCTTTAATCCTCTAAGCCCTAAGGATTTCTTACTATGTTGGTTTCATTGACTTGGTACTTTTGTTTGGTTGCAATGTCTTCTTCTATCATGATGGCTACCTTTCTATACATGAGATTGTTTAGGTACCTCGCCTAGAGCAAGTGTTCATTTTCTTTTTGTAAATCTCTATACTAGTTCTAAGAAGTGCTCTCTCAAATTTCACAAGCTGAGTTGAGCTTTTTGACTTAGCTATTAATCAAGTCCCATCATTAAGCATTTGCAACAACAAGTGGATAGCATAAAAGAGGAAAGAAGTTGAAGAAGAAGAAAGAGCTTGCTTTGACAATGCAAAGGAAGTTGGAAGAGATGGAATAAGTATGTATATACATGGGAGCTCCTAGTGTAGATGATATAACAAAGTTGATTGACGGTACATATGTAAGTTCCATTACAATTTTTGATCCAAGATGGCCCAATGATATTGGATGACAATAAATTATCCCTTGCTAAGATTCTGTCAACTTAGGGATAACTACAAGTAGTTGTGGATGACTTATGTACAAGCTTTAGTAGTTTAAGATGGTTTTGGTTTGCTAAAAGTTAGTATATGACAAAAGACCATCAATGGCATATGACATGCTCAGTGTGCTTTGAGACTTGGCAAAGGTCTCTACCAAGTTTGGTGATGATTCGAGTTAGCACAAGGGCGATATGCACTCTAGAAGTATGAAAGCAAGACAAAGTTACATATAGGAAAATTGTATTATAGCATGCACAAATTTTTTTGGAGCAATAAATTTCAAAATTTGGTTATGATGCCTTTGGAAAGTTGTAACTTGGAATTTGGGCTACAATTTTCATTTAGAAAGCTTGATGATCCAAGCCACAAATCAAGAGTTATAAATAATTTTTTGCAAGGTTGTCTTGCCAATAGGATCATGTAAGCAAGAAAGATAATGTTTTTGTGCTCAATGCTTTAGTATGGTGATTTGCATAATTTATGCAAGGTTTTTCATGTGAGTAGGGAAAATCTCAAGGGAGCCTCATATGTTTGGTGACAAAAGAAAAGGATCACTAGTGTTTGGATCTTCAAAAAAAAGAATATGTTTGGTCATAGTAGAAAATGATCAATGGTGTTTAGATCTTCAAAGCAATGAAAAATGGGGTCAATGCATAAGAAGGACATAATAAAAAAGTCTAGACTAACCTCATCTTTTTGAATGGAAAAGGGATTTTGATACCCATATGGGGACTTTTTATCCATAGGATAAGAATAATGACAAAATATAGGGAAATAAGGCAAATAACAACTTATTCCTTGGGAGCAAGTCTTATACTATTTAGGCTTAATGATAACACCATTGGATTGATGCATTGTGTTGATATAGGTTGTTAAAAAAAGGTGATGATTTTGTAAAAACACAATTTGATGGAGGAGAGGATGGATAGTAGTTGTAGTTTGCCTCTTTTAGAGGATATCCAATTGATGAATTGATGTTTGTGATAATCAAAAGGAAGACTATTAGTGAATTGATGGCATGGGTAGGCTCCATGATTGTGGTAGCCATGATGAGCTTGGACATAGGTCAAGTAGGCAAGAGAGAGAACATAGAGGGCTATAGTGGCCACAAAAGCCACAGCTTGTGCACCACAACTAAGAGGGGAAAATTGCATAAACTATTAAATCAATTTTGTTAAGCTTATGATCTATCGAAATCTTGCACACAAACATGTGCACGTGCACACATAGCTCACACATGCACACATACACAACCTTTCACTCTAGGCCCTTGCATCCACGCACATGCACATAGACAAGTGCACACGTGCACATGTGTATGCACACACACCCTTACTTGTACACATGCGCATATGTGCACACATACATAGCCTCTTGCACACACATCCCCACATGTGTACATGTGCACACGTACATAACCCCTTGCATTAGACCCTTACACATAGTCCCTTACATGTGCACACATACACATGTGCACGCGCACACACACCGTTACTTGTGCACATGTGGTGCACACATACACATGTATACAACCTCTCAATTTGGGCCCTTGCATCCACGCACATACACATAGGCATTGCATATAGATATGTGCATATGTGCACACGCTCATACACCGTTACTTGTGCACACACGCACACAACCTCTCACACTTAGACTCTTGCACAAACATCCTCACACATACACATGCACACATGCAAGTGTATATAATCCCTTGAATTAGACCCTTGCACAGTCTCTTATACGTGCACACGTGCATACGTGTACACACACACACACACACACACACACACACACACACACACACACACACACACACACACACACACACACACACACACACACACACACACACACACACACACACACACACACACACACACACACACACACACACACACACACACACACACACACACACACACACACACACACACACACACACACACACACACACACACACACACACACACACACACACACACACACACACACACACATACACACACACACACCCTTACTTGTGCACATGTACACACCTACATAAACCTCTCACTCTAGGCCCTTGCATCCATGCACGTACACATAGGCATTGCACATAGACATGTGCACATGTGTGTGTGTGCGTGCGCGCGCGCGCACACACACACACGCACACGCACACGCACACGCACATGCACACGCACACAAAGACACGTGTGCATGCATAGACCTCTGCATACATGCACATGCCAGTCCTACACATAGACATATCACACACCACACTCGCACATGTTTATGCCCATGCTTGCATGATTGCAAGTTAGCCTCACATGCACACATGCGCATTGCACTTAGGAAGTATCACGTGGTGTGTCTAGCACACTACACTCCTACATGCACACGCACACCCTAGCTATATGTACCATCACATTTGCATCACCTTCGTGCCTGCAAAACCTAGTGCTCTCTCATTACCTAGCACACCTTAGTCGCATTTATACATGCACCAAAACATACTTGTGTGCATTCGAGTGCACACAAGTGCACAAGTGCAAGCGTACTACATTAGTGCACACTATGCACTAACACACCTTCTTGCACTTAGGATCCATTCACATGCATGACACCCATCAATACGCTTGCATATTGCACATCAAGGTTCTGAAATGAAGCTCTATCTAAAATTTCCCCCAAACGAACAAAACTAGAAAACACATAAAACCCACAAAAACCAACAAACAAAGTAATAAAACATACTAATAGCACAACCTATGAGCCAGGATCTATGCAAGGGTGCGTGTGCTTGCAAACTGATCATGAGCTTTATACTCCGCCTATTAGTAGGTAGGGACCATCGTAGTCTTGACCTACAAAACACACTTGTGCATGACGTAATTAATCACATCATCAACATATGGTTTAGAGACCATGGGAACCACTACAAGCACTATGGGTAGCTCAACAAGAAGTTCTGATGACTTCCAAGCCCCAATCGATAGCTTCCAGCAAGCTATGAGTTTCAATACCTCAAGTATGACTCTTGAAGTGTTATAATGAAGACTCAGAATTGAGGGGTCAAGGTATACTCACCCTTAACCATCTGGTTGATCTCAACAATGACACCGAATTGCAACTCGCCACTATGCAAATAGAAATGGATAGCATTCATAGAATGTTGTTCAATGCAAGAGCAATTGACTTGTCATCACAAGACTCTCTCTCTCTCATCTGGTGCATCGAAGATTATTTGACCCGTTGAAGATGCTCCACGTCAGTAGTATCCAAATTGCACAACCATCTTGAACGAAATAGAAGGCAAACCAACCCATAAAGACCAAGCTAAAATCCTTTAAGTGGCAAAAGAATTAGACAAATACCACATCGGTGATGACACTCATAGTTTCATAGAACAATTCGAGTAAGTCTACAAGGCAAATGACCTTGTGGGTGATGCCAAGCAAGCTCAAGCATTTGGACTTTGCTTAGGTGAAAGAGGTGCACTTGGTTCATGGGTCTTGATGTTGTAGAGAAGGCGTCCTTATACTACTAAAAGCCTTGTTCATTAAACGCTTCACTAAAGCTAGTTATGGGGTACAACCTCATTGTCCAGCTAATGAATGTGGAAATAGGAGGGAGAGAGCATGGGAGATTATGTCTCTAAGGTCTAGAGCCCATTCAAATGTATACCCACAAGTAGTAGAGAGACCCACACCCAAGGCATTCATAAAAGGCTTCATTAAAGGCATCTGTGATGAAAAGATTTATGAGACTTTAGCTAGAAATTCTAAACAAAATTGGTCCTCATCACAATGATGTCCTCGATGAGGGTATTTGTATCGATGACTTACACAGGGAACGTAGTAGGGACAAATGAATGATGGGATCCCATCTAAAAAGCCACATAGGGAAAGCACAAATAGACAATAAAGAGATGTTGGAGTTGATGGGGCTGATGCCAAGAAACAACATCAAGAGTTGTTTAAAATGGTAGAGTCCCTTGAAATCTCAAAATTATATCACCAAAATGTGCAATGTGTACAATATGGTGGTGATCATCTCCCCTCGAAATGCTCTCTACAATGTGCACGAATTGCAAGTGTTTTGGACATGTAGCCACATATTACAAAGCCCAATGAAGTCTTTTAGGCCCTAGTTTTGCCTATCTGCATTACAATTGCGGTGCTGCTTACCCTAGGTAGCCCCCATTTGCCCCACAATTGGCTTTGCTTGCACCTCTAGACCATAGAGCAACCACCTAGCCACCACTGAAATCAATCCTTTTGGTATTCTTAGGTCCTCGATGCCCATTATTACACACCTACGTAGCAATGCCCCAGTTCACTTCATTGAAGAACCTAGGAAAGAGAATGAATATATAAATCCATTTGTTTGTTACGATAACGATGAATGATATCCCATCTTGATGGACTACTGCTATTGCTGATTATGATATTGGGATGAGGATGTGGTCGAGGCATGCCTCCAACTTGAGAACCCATTGTGTGTTGGAATTGTGGGAAACTAGGATATATTCCCTCATGGTGCCCACAAAAACAAGGTCAAGCCAAAGCTAGTGAGGTTGATTAGCACTATCCTAAATGTAGAATAACATACATGTACTCGAATTGTCCCCACCACAAGGCTAGTACTAGCCAAACTTTTGTGCCATCAGTACCCTTAAGATTATTTTTCATAGAAATGGTACATGATGAATAAAGTGTCCCCATCCTAGTGCATGTTATCACTTGCACTCAAAGCAAACTAAGGAAAATCAAGCTTGAAGGACCTACAACGATGAATGGAATAATAATCAATAAGAAGAATGTAAAAAAGAGACAAAAAAGGGTTGATCTCAAGCTCAAAAGCAAAGAGCTTACATCCCCACCTCAAATTATTGCTAGTTCTAGCATTGAGAGTGCTACAATTGTAGTCAAAACCACGAAAGAGATCCTCACTAAGGATAATTTTTACCCTAACCTCATACAACAACTCACCACAATCAATAAAGTTAAGGAATGGGTAAGGACAACACAAGAAGAATTGCACATTGATGAGGTTGATGACATTCTCAGTAGTTAAAATTTGCTCGGATGATCATTAATACATGCTATTGTTGTACAATTTTTTGCCTTAAACCTCCAGAAACGCTTGACTTTTTAAAAATTCTTCCCATGATGACATCAATGCCTTTTGCAATTGTAAATTTCAAGGGCCACATCAATATTTTATGAGGTTCAGTTTTTGCTCTATGGGACAATTTTTGTCAAAGTACTTATTCAATGAGTATCTTTTGAATCTTTTTCTCAAGAGAGAAAATAAAAGCTTTTTCTCAAGAGAGAAAATAAAAGCCACTTTGTTCGAGCTTCCTATCGGTTGCATTCTTCACTCTTTGAGCCTTCTCAAGCAAAGTTGGAGCAGCCCTCCATAACCCTCATCTTGCTGGTGCAGCATCATGTTGTGTGGAATAGACCCTTTTTCTAGTAGCAACTCACGTTTTTCATCTCCTATAACATATCTTCTTCATTGGGCAGCTATACAAGCACTTATACACTTGGTTTTAATGCTTGGCATTGATCCTTCCACTCTTGGCATTCAATTTGAGTGTTAAGATTTAGTTTTGGACTATTATAGCTGTCAACAAAATATTATAAAAAAAGGTAGCACTTATCTTTGATGTCTATACTCATTACCATTGATTGGATGATGTCCGGTTATGCTGAGTTAATACATATATATTCGAGGATGCTATGTCATTACTTGGAGTTGATTTTGGATAGATTTAACCACTTTATTTACTCTGTTTTGGCTAAGGTTTGTTGGTTAGAAATACATGGCAGCACTCTATTTGATGATTCTTTAGTCAACTTTGTTGGTCTTATGATGCCCTAATATGCTAGGGTGATGTCTACATGTATGGGATTGCTATGCTTGTGTTATGGGTTGGATTTGGAGCTGATTTTGGTACTAAAATAGCTTGGTTTGATAGTGTATTCACTACTGTATATAGCATGACTGAACCTCTTTTAACATGGATTTTATATACCTATTGCTTCTGGCTGTGATTTGAGTGTTCTATATGCACTATTGATGTGTACCATTGATGCTACTACATTGATATATCATATGCCCATGATTTGAGGTGGATTTGAGCTTGATTTGAGGACTAATTTACTCAGTTTTGATAGTGAATTTATTGCTATAATAACCAATGCTGAAGCCTATTTTGGTTAGTGTATGCTCTACATATTGGTTACGGGTGCTTCTTAGGCATATGATGAGTACATGGATGTATATGGAGGTTGGCACATGTCTTGTATTGCTTTGGAATGCCTTTTGAGCTTTGATCAAGCTTTGTGTCATCGCCTTGGTTGGTAATTGATTGACATTGGTCTATAGTGGCATGCTTTGTGATAGTCATTATGCCTATGGTCTATGCTTGACCCTTCGGTACATGCTTAGATGTATATGTCAGAAATGCATGCTCCTTACATTGTTTGTGTTTGATTGCCACTTGGAGCTTTAATTGGGCCTTCATTTGCATACTTTGGAGCTCTTGGATGCTTATTTGGGTTATTAGAGATCTGACATTGACTGTTATATGATGTACTAGATGTTATAGGTAGTGCTTGACCAATCCCTTGCTCTGGATGCTCCATTGATATATAGTCTTGGCTCCATGTTGCCTTATGTATTCACATGCTACCTTTGAGATTGGTTGCTCGATTGACATCGATCTTTTTTCCAATGGAAGCTTCATGCTATCTTTGGATATTGCAGAGCTTATGGTTTATGTAGTTGAGAGTAGATGAGATTGGGATCTCTTACATGTCTACGCTCTTGATAGATACTTGTCTACATTGGATGCTTTTGAGCTAATTTCATCCATCTTCTCTTTGAGCATACAATAAACTTTGTTAGGCCCTATCAGTTAGGCATACACGTAGCTTGGTTTACTCTCTGAGTTATTTATGCTAGGGATTGTATCCTCCTACTGACATTGATTTCTCTGACATATTTGGGTGTTTGGCTCATGGTTCTTGGCTACTACAGTGTTTGTTACATGCCTGCTTCATGAGGATTTGACTTGGAAGTCATACTTGACTTTGGATCATTGTTAGCTCTCTTTTTCTCACTACTGTGATTTATTATAGCAAGTTGTTTTATGCGGACTTTGATGTATCTCTACTGAGCTTAATCATGCCATTTTGATGTACTTTTGGTACTATTTGGTCGACAACTGGTCATTTTAGTAGTTTCTCTTATTTCATCTTGTTTTTGTTATTGCTTTTGGCATGTTTATTGATAATTACAACATGCTATTTTTTGCATAGTTTGCCTCTATTTGACTCATTATGGCTAGTCATCTCAAATATACAGCTTTGTTTAACATTGCCAAGTTGGATGGCACCAACTATGGCTGCTGGAAGTCTCAAATATGGCAAGTTTTGGTGCAAAAATTGCAGATTAAGGCACTAAGAAACAAAGGTATTAAACATGAGAACATGGATGATGATGACTGGGCTGATTTAGATGCATATGCATTTTATCACTCTCTGAAGAGGTCCACAATAATGTTGTTGAAGATGAAGATTAGAGTGTATGTAATCTATGGGAAAAGATTTAGGAACTTTATGCAAAGCAGAGCCTTGCTTCGCATATGTATTGGCTTAAATAGTTGATGGATCTTCGCATGAAGGAGGGGATCACATTGTTTGCTCACTTTAGCCAATTTCATTCTATCATGAAGAATATGCTTCAACAGGGTATTGAGTTTCATGACAATCTACATCCTTTGTTTTTGCTTGACACTTTACTTGAGAGTCTTGGGATGTATTTTGCACTACGATCTACACCAACAAACTTGATGGGCTGAAATCGAAAGATGTAAAGAGTGATTTGTTGACTAAAGAAATTTAAAAGAAAAACAATGATACTTCCTATAGTTCACATGATTTATCCATAAGAGGTGGTAGAAGTGGCAAGAAAGATAATGATTATCATGGGAAGGACTCTCAAAAGTCCCGATCTAAGTCACGTGGATGCAACAAGTCTCGTGGATGTAAGCCCGATCTTACATGCCATTATTGTGGAAAAGCATGACACACACGATCGCAATGCCATAAGACGCGTGATGACAAGCAAAAAGAAAAGGGGAAATAAAAAGTGCATGAGAAATCCAATGATCGTAGCTTTATATATGCAAAGTCCAACATAAATATTGAGGAGATAAATATCATGCAGCCTGAGGAGTCCGATGGTGACTACATCTTTGCAGCCTCTTCATGTGATGCCTCTTAGTTGATCGAGGCTCAGTTTATGCATGCATTGTGTTGGCTCTTGGATTGAAGTGTGTCTTTTCATGTGATACCTACTGTGAGTGGTTTCATACCTATCGCAATGTGTATTTGGTACTATGCACTTGGGTGATGATTGGTCTCTTGCTATTGTTGGCATTTGTGATGTCACTTTATAGTCTCCCTCTGGTAGCACTTTTATTCTGCATAATGTATATCATGTACCTACACTAACTAAAAGCCTTATGTTTATTGGGCAACTTGATGATGTAGGTTATCATATATGCTTTGGTGATTTTACATGGAAGATAACTCGTGGTAGGCTTGTTCTTGCAAGAGGTGCCCAAGTCTGGTAGCCTCTACCCCTTGGTTGTATCGGGTACTATTGACCATGTTTTGTTAGTGTGTTCTATCCCACATGTATCTTTTTGGCATGCTCGTCTTGTGTATATGTTGCTTAAGGGAATTAAAATTCTTAGAGCTTTGTATATGTTGCTTAAGGGAATTAAAATTCTTAGAGCTTTGTAGTATCTTCCGCCTTTTGACTACTCGCATTTTGAGTTGTGTAATCATTGTTTATATGGTAGTTAGACTAGGAATTTGCATAAAAAGTTTGGTATTCCATGCATGGGTGAACCTTTGGCTCTTGTGCATTCAAATGCATGTGGACCCATGCCCTGTCAGTCATTAGGGTATGCAAAGTACTTTGTCACATTTATTGACGATCATTCACATAAGGTTTGTGCTTATCCCATAAAGCAGAAATCTAATACCTTGGCAGTCTTTCAATGTTGGCTTGCTCTCACCAAGAATCAGTTTGGACACAAACTGAAATGTCTAAGGACAGATAATGGGGGCGAGTACATCTCACGTACCTTTGAGAAATTTTGTGATGAGTGGGGTATTAAGCGTTAGTTGACTCCCCCTTACAGCCCTCCCCAAAATGGTATGGCTGAGCATATGAATAGGACTATCCAAGAGAGGGTCCACAGTATGCTTAGACAAGCATGCTTACCATAGCATTTTGGGCTGAGATAGTCTCTACTTTTGTGCATCTCATTAATAGGTCACCTTCTAGTGGTATTGACTTCTAGGCTGTAGAGGAGGTATGGACAGAAAAGCCTCCCTCATATGCTCATTTGCGTATCTTTGGATATGAGGCCTTCTACCATGTGTCAAAGGACAAATGCAATAAGTTGGATCCTAAAAGCATGAAATGCATTTTCCTTGGCTATGGAGATGCAGGTGAGATGGGATATCATCTTTGGGATCCACATGTGCGAAAAGTGATCTGCAACCATGATGTTGTGTTCCATGAGGACAAAATGCATATGCAGCCTAAGAAAGTTGTTGAGATACACATGGTTATCTTTTAGGAGGAGCCCCCTGCTCCTGCACAGCTAGTAAGACAACCTGCACTAGTTAGCTGATCCTCATGGTCAGGATGTTAGACATGATGTTGGATAGGTAGCATAACCTGCATTGAGGTATTCTACTAGAGATAAACGACCTGCTGACTGGTATGAGCCCTCCATAAATTATGTCTTGGCTACAGTTGCAGGAGAGCCTCTCACCTACAATGAGGCTATGTGCAGGGGTGACAATCACTCCTAAGAGAAGGCTATGCAGTCTGAGATTGACTCGTTGCATAAGAATTGCATGTGGGATTTGGTTTCCTTGAGCTTTGCCTTGCAAGTGGGCATACAAGTTGAAAAGTACCCTTGGATACCTCGGGCCGGCATACAAGGCCAGATTGGTAGCAAAGGGTTTTAAGCAAGAGTATAGTGTTGAGGGCAAAAGCTAGACAATGTTTAGAATGACATGGCTAATGAAGTCTTCTCTCTTGTGGTTAAGATGACCACCTTATGCTTAGTCTTGGCTTTGGCAACCCAGCTTGACTTGGACTTGTATCAGTTGGATGTCAAGATGGCTTTCTTACGTGGGGACTTGCATGATGAGATATACATGGAGCAACCTAAGGGCCTTGCAGAGCCTGGTAGGGAATATCTAGTATGCAAATTGAGGAAGAGTCTTTATGGCTTGAAGCAGGAACCTAGGGAATGGTACCACAAATTTGATGCATTCATGCAATCACACAGCTACAGTCGTAGTGATATGGATTCGTGCTTATACACGAAAAAAGCCCATGATGGTTCATTATCAATTTTGGTACTCTATGTGGATGACATGCTTTCAGCAGGGAAACCTCATGATGAGCTAGATGCTCTTAAGGCTCAACTCAAGAAGAGCTTTGAGATGAAAGATTTGGGATAGGCCTCTCATATACTTGGTATACACATTACATGTGACAAGTCTTAGGGACTACTCTATTTGTCACAGAAGGAGTATATCCATAAAGTCCTTGAGGGATTCTATATGCAAGATATGAAGCCTATTGCTGTCCATTGCCTTCTCATGTGAAGGTATTATAGGCCGATTGTCTGCAGAGATAGATGAGTAGAGGGCTGAGATGGCCAAGATTCCCTATGCATCCATAGTGGGCAGTCTTATGTATACCATGATAACCACATGTCTAGATATTGCATTTACAGTTAATGTTGTGGCATGTTATATGGCTACACTTGGCAAGAGGCATTATGATATAGGGAAGGGTATCATGAGAGGTACTTGAAGGGCACTGCTAATATGTGAATATGTTATGACAGCCATGATATAGGAGTTGTGGGATACAATGACTTTGACTATGCATGTCATGTAGATAGTAGGAAGTTCACTTTTGGCTATGTGTTCATTTTTTATGGAGGTGTTGTTTCATGGATGTCCAGTGTACTACCATAGAGGCCAAGTATATTGCAGCCACTGAGGCTTGCAAGGAGGACATTTGGTTGGGTCGTTTGGTTGTGTTGACCTTGGTATTGCAGATGCTATCCCTACACTGCATTCGAATTCTATGAGTGCTATCTAGTTAGCCAAGAATCTGTCTTCCATGGGAAGATGAAACACATTGAGATGAGGTATCACTTCAGTCATGAGGTCATTGAGGATAGGTTTGTTGACCTTTTCAAGATCTCAAGTAACTAGAAACCTGCAAACTTGCTCACGAAAAGCCTTTCTATAGAGCGCTTTGCCTTGCTTAGGAGGTTGATGGGCATTGGATGAGATGACATCTTTTCTCATCCTGTTGTATCTATGTATATGTTGTACTATCTTTTTTCTTTCTCCCTTTTCACTCCTCACTGAGGTAGATTTGCCTTTAAGTGGGAGGATGCTAGGGGGGTAAAGGTACCTTTAAGTGGGATGATGTTAGGGATGTTGTACTATCTTTTTTCTTTCTCCCTTTTCACTCCTCACTGAGGCAGATTTACCTTTAAAGGTACCTTTGCTAGCTGCCCATGTATTACTACACTGACAGTACCCGCACTTGCACATTATAGGTAGCGCGGGCGCCCATCATTGTCACTTCATTCTTTATTATTCTTTCAGTGTCATTTGAATAAAGGAAAGGCCCATCACACATTATGATTGTTGGAGTTCCCACATTGTGTGTGTGTCTCTCTCTTGCTCTTGCTCCTTCCACCATAGCTCTGTCTCCCGCTTGTGCTTCCACTTCAGGGCTCACCTCCCTTCCAATAATTAGGGGGAGAGCGGTTAAACTTTGAGAAGTTATATCATGGAATTTTGATGAGAGCAAAATAGAGCAACCATTGCCTATTATAGCACATAATGAGATTCTAAGCTTCAATATCTTTAGCCACACAATAATGAAAAACTAGCTATCAATCTTTCTTCTTCTCTTATCTATCAAACATAAGCAGATCATCCTGTACACCAAACAAGATGCCCATGTCCACAACCCCATGGAAAAATATTTCTCTCTCTCTAAATGTAAATTACTCACCCCATAGCTATAAGAATGTTATTCCTACCATGATTCTAAGCCTTCCATTAGCTGGTATTTCTATTCCACTCGAAACTCTGCTCAAAGACAGTTCTATGCTTTGGCAAGCATTGAAAAACTAGGTAGAAAGCCCAAACCTTGCAAAACCTACATCACTCAATTCTTGTGCCCCTTTGACCCTCTATGGGTTAACACATTCTGGGAAGGAGCAAAAAAAAAAGCTATGCTTCCAGTAGAAATTCACGGGGACACTATGCAATGATAAGGAATAGTGGATACTAGAGCTAGTGTAAGTATCATTGACCAAAGCATCCTCTGAGCTTAAAAGAATCTATTGATTGAGCAAATGCATTTTATTTTGATCGTAGCCAATGGATTAAGGGATTGATCGATTAGAATTACTAGAGTCCAATTCAAAGTCAATTTTGTTGTTGTGAATGGTGTAGACTATGATCTATTGCTTGGTTAATCGTGTGCAATGCACATCATTGAAGACTGGGGAAATGGTTTAATCTTTCTTGGAAATTGAAAAGAGATGGTCTACATCAAGATAGAATTTTGGAAAACATCCCCTATTGAATTATACTCTATCTTTGCACTATTGCGAGGTGACTTTAATGATCTGTCAACCACACACCCAATGACCTACATTCACTCACTCGAAGATGAGCAAGATTGGATGCACATACTTGCGACCCTTGAATTTCCATTCATTAAGGAATTGAATTATTACTTGACCCACAAATGCTTGAGCCAGCAATATTCACAACTTGCTACAGCTCTTGCCATCAAGCCTTTAGTAAAGCCCATTTTAGTGTCCCTTTTCATGATGACCCTTGACTCAATTACCACCACTTTCAAGGGCTACCCAACCCCCACTGACAAGCTCATGTTGTGTAAAATCCTTAGCTAGTGGTGGCAACCATGATTTCATAAGCTTAAAACCCTAGATGGATAGACCACCAAACGTTTTAATGGTAGCCAAATCAAGAAATACTATTAACATGTCCATCCATCACATGAACCACCCATGGAAAATATGGCAAGTCTTATACTATGAGTAGAACAAATGTTTTATGAACAATATGAGTAGTGCCAACACCTGACCTTCCCATCTTCCATTCCTCAATCCACCATTGTGAATGTTAGGGTTGTCACCATTAGTAATCTAGAGCTCATTGATGAGCCTCTCATTCTAGCCACCCACCTTCACATTTTCTTGACTTTCCCTTGTTGCGTGATGGCTGATGCTCTCATTGCTGAAGGATTCGACTATAATACTTTGCCATACTACAGCAAGCTAGGGCAACCATTGTTACAAGCAACAAATGCAAAATTGAATCCCTGGAGGACAACCTTACACACTATTGGGTGTTGACTTTAAAGGTTATGATTGAGACTGAAAGTATCTCACTCCTCTTCTATGTTCCTCCAAAAATTGAAGGAGTTAAAATTGAAATTCTCTTAGGATGTTCTTTTAAGTACTTGGCTAATTGTAACATCAACTATGTTGACAAACACATTCATCTCCACTTAGCCGTTGCCCATGTAATCACCACTTTTTCCTTTTGAGGGAGGCACATCATGAGACAATTCTGATTAAACACACTCTTCAGCATAGCTAATCATCCCAAACCACTACCTTCTTAACCCAACTCCTCTATGACCATTGGTGCCATTAGGAACATGTTAGCACAACCACACAATGGCAATGGCAACCAAAAACATCCTCCAAAGCCTCCATATCTTGTACAACACAGTAACACTAGTGTTGCTCCTCACACTGCCACCATAAGCTGTGATTCCACCCGTGCACACACTATGTTGGGATCCTAAAATCCTCTTAGAAGCAAAAGGCTACTATGAGGGATGTCGAAGCCTTTAGTTGCTTGAAATACCCATGCCTTGACCCAGACCACTTCCTCTTGCTACCCCTCCCAATCTAACTCTTGTGAAGCCCATGCATCACATGCCTCTCATTGAAATGAGCTTCCCCTTAACCTTCCCTTCTCCCTCTCCACATAGTGAACTCCCTTAGGAGGATTGACACCAATGGTCAATGGACTTGTCAACACCTACTTGGCCTACACACTTGGAAATGGATACACTACCTTTAAAAGAGAACACTCTTTCCGATCTTCATACATTTGCTCCATATCAAATTATTAAATATCAACCCCCACCGTTAGCTAATCTCAGGAGACTTACACCAATGCCACTTAATCTAAAAAATGGCTAAATATTTGTCCTCCAACAAGTTGATTATGAATTGCTTTGTGCAACTAGACTCCACCTTCGATACTTTTTCCAAAATATTTACTCTCATGGACCTTGGATTGGCTGACCTTGATATGCTCTTGCTAGCCTCTTAGTAGTATCCTATGCAAGAAGAACATGAACATCTCTTCCGCAAAAGCATGATAGTCTTGGATCAATCAACACAAGAGATTCCCTAGAAACAACTAGAAAAGTGCGAAATACTTCCATCTTATGTAAATAATAAAATTCTTAAGGACCCTTACACTATCAACAACTTAGAACAATATGTAGATCTACCACTCATTTCTTGAACAAATGGTATTCCTTTTGAAATGAGGTTGCAATGCTCGAAAGAAAGACCATCATCACTCTTAAACATAGAAAGTTTTTGTAAGCTTCCTAAAGTATGATCCTATATATTGTGAGACCACATCTCTTTGCACCATCATTGAGTCTCGTGCACTATCTCCACCCAAGAAGTTACTTCACCATCCGCTACTTAACAATCTACTATTTGATGAAGAACTCCATGTCACCAATTGCTTCAACATACATTCACTCTTGGATGAATTCATGCCATATATTTGTGAATTTCTTGCCTTCCTTGATAACTTGGATGGTCTTGTCGATTTAGAATACAATCCAGACTTCTAAAACTAGTGGGTTCCTAACACTTCTATCCTTCAATAACTAGCTCTTCTTTTATATACAAATAAACCATCATTTTCATGACCCAAAACCCAAAAATTACTGCACACTAAAACATGTTCCAAGCTAGGAAGCTTGTGTTATTTCTACAGGGGGAGGAGGCTTGATGATTGACTCTAATAAAGCTTGAGAAGCACTACCCTCAATCAATCACAATGAAGAAAGTCAATCAAGAAAGACTTGACCCACTTGTTGCTATAAAATTTCTTGTTTTAGTAAAAGGTTAACTAGGTGAAAAGCTAGAGTGAGTAACAATTTCTATAGCAATCCATTCTATGACAAAACTTAATATTGAATTTTCTTTTTTGCAGATGGTGGCCCAATGTGCCTTTGCTCTTAAACCTATCCCAACTCCCATATGCATCAAGGATGGCCTCAATGAAGATAAAGTTGTGTTCTCTTCTCAACAAATTGAACTATAATATGGACATATAGAAATGGGGAATAGGCTATTTGGTAACTTGTTATTAGGCTATTCAAAACTTGGCTATCTAGTGTGGCCCAGTTGAGTATGTCAAAGCTACAGAGACACCCATTCATTTCTGAACGTGTGATGGTCTCATAGAAACTACAACATGATACATGAACTAGCTAGTTCATGTACTCAATGAGATTGGCTAGCATTATCAAGACAAAGAAGCAACCATTGAGTTTACTCCCAAACCAATTGAGAAAACCCTAGGCATTAAAGCATGATTAGGAAAATATCTTAGAGTGTCTTGTGCGACTCAAATGACTCAACAATTGGGGGAATTAGCAATAGTTGTAGATGGGGTTCATTTGAGAATTTTCTAGAGGAGGAATTAAGAGTCATGGCACATGTGCTCCATCACATGTTCACTTACTATAAAATCACAACCTACCCATCCAAGTGCCCAAAATGATTGATGGAGGATATTCTCTCGAATGATCTACTCAACCAAAACTTAAATGCATGATGTTTGGAGTGCATCACATAATCTTTAGCCAAAGCCCACAAAATCCTCTAAAAGAACCCCAATGAAAAGCTCAGCTAGTTAGATGGAAAGCATGGCCTCATCAACTATTTACAAAAATTCTAGCTAACAATTTATGAGTGCCTCTCAAGAATATCCTACCCCCATGATATGTTGATCAACCACCATCACTACTCCAAGGGAGTACTAGGGGGAAATCTAAAAGTTACACTGAAGAAAGTAGGAAAAGGAAGGAAAGAGAAGCAGCAGAATCCAACTCATGCTCTGAAACATTCGATGAGGAGAAGACAAGTGGGTAGGGATTTGTGATTAGGTTCTAGGAAGGATATGAAGAAGATGGAGGAGAGAATAGTTCAATCCATCAAAGAACTCTTGATTAGAAGAGAATAGGAAGGAGCAAGGATGGAGAACGGCAAAGAAAAGATCGGTGAAGGCTCATAAACTGTCAAAGCAACCACACTATAGAACCTCATAACAACCTCAGAAGGATTGCAAAATGAGGTCATAAACTTGGCCAAGGCAAGGACCATGGAAAAAACTCCTAAAAAGACCTAATGGGAGGAAGCTCACAAAGATAAGCTCTCTAAATCTCAGGGATAGATCGCAGAATTAAGCACAAAAGGAGGATTGGAAGACTTGTAGAAACTATGTGAAGAGCTCAATAAGGAGAAACTAGAAACTCTTACAAGCATGCAAGAACTTTAGGAGCAGGTAAATGAGACACAGGAAACTTACAAGAAGTTCATCATTTAGTTGGAGGAATGGGCACAAGACCTCCAAAATCAATGCCAACATAGTAATTCTAGGCTTTAGGAGAAAAAAACAAGAATGATGGAGTTGTGACATTGGCTACAGGAGATGAATGTCAAACTTACTAATACCACTCTTTGACTGTCACAAGAGGCAACAAAAACAACACTATGAGAAAGAGAAAAACAAGAACATCAATATATCCAAGAAACTATAGCGATCAGACTAATTGGAGCTATGAATTCAGTGGAAGATCATACTCAAAAAATTTATGAAGGAACCATTATGAAGATGTCCACTAACTTGGGCATAACACTGTATAGTGAGAGCCAACATAAAGTGAAAGTGGAAGCACATAAGCAATCTATATCAAAGCAACAATAAATATTCAGAGAAGTTACCTTATTGGCTCACATTCTGTGAATTGAGGACATCGAAGAACTCAAGGCTCGATTAGGGTTGGTGGTTGGTACCATTTCTAGATTGGGGGCCGGGGTAAATGTGTGGTGACAAATTGAAACCCCGCTATCCTAAGTTTTATGCAGGAATATATTCAAAATTTATTGTTTTAAGTGTTAAAATATTAGATTTCTGCTTATGACATACTAAATCCTAGTTGGTTAGAGGAACATAAGTGGTTTTCAAACTTTGTTTGAATAAAGAGAAAAAGAAGCTTACAAAATTACTGAATTAGAATAATCCCACAAATTCAATGATGGTATGCATGCTAGAGATACACCCAAAGAAGAGATCATGGTTGAGTAGAGGACTAGTGATGCAATTGAAGAGATTCCTATGGATGGATAGCAAGTAAGGTGGAGCAACTATAAGAAGAGGATGACTAAAGAAGGTAAGAAGAGGAGAAAAGAGGTTATTGGTCAAGAGTTACTAGGGGAAGAGATGAGACAGGTAGATGCTAAGGTGATTGATTTGGATATAGCCAAAAGTTGGAACTTGGAGGAGTTGGTGGGGATAGCTTTCCCTTCGATAGAGCTTCATGCTTATATGTGTGGATGAGGCAATTGTAGTGTATCTCAATTAGTTCATTTCTTGACTCAAGTCTCTAGCTATAAGGTTTTTTTATTGTAGTACCAACATGCTCCTACTCTTCCTTTGAAAATTCCTCTTGTTCTCTCCTTATTAGTCTTGTGTTTCTTAATCTCCTATTGAAGAAGATTTAAAACTTATATCTTTTATTGATGTACATGCATATACCTGTAGTAAATCTAGCTCTTGAAGGCTTGCTTTTGCTAAATGAAAGGAGAGTTTTTAATTTGTTTTTTCTTCTGAGATGTAATTTTTACATCAAGTAGTATGTTTACAACAATAGATTGAAAAGCTCATTCTTGCATATCAATATAGTATTGGAATTGTAGGCTACAATAGCAATATTATTTTGTGACCTCTAAAAATAATAGCAACATGGAGAAAAGCATATTATATTAATTGATGACTGAGTGTTATAGGTTGTTTATAACAAATAGACTTGATTATTACAACAATAGTTTTGTTTGAGTAAAATGATTTCAATACTATAAATCAAATAGCATACATTGTATGTCTAAAATCTCTATTTGCAGCAGTCCTTACAAGCTCTAGTGATAACAATAGTTCATGAATATATTTGTATTCTTTATTCAATAATACAAAGAAAATAAATTCTGATAGTGTAAGTAAGTTTGAAATAGACCAAGGGGTAGCAACATAGTCTAGATGGATATGGTATTGTATTATATGATTGAAGATCTCCAACTAAGCTAATTTGCTTATCGATGAGACAAGTCTCTTGCTAGACTAATTTTTTGCAAGTGCCAAAATTTTTTGAAAACAAGAAAAAAACTCATATTTCCTACCCATAGCGGAAGCCCACATGTTCCTAGTTGCATTGTGAATGAATGTGATAAAATAGAATGCCCCTCTATTGACTTGGTAGGCATAGATCCACATATATTGCTATGTAATAAGTCAAGTGGCTCACTTATTTTTTTGTTTAAGTTTTTCTTATGGGCTGAACATTCATGCTTTCCATAAATACAATGTTCACAAACAAAAATATCATAAAAATTAAGAGAAGGCAAGTAACCTAAATGAGATAACATTTCCATCCCTTTTCTAGACATATATCCCAAATGGTGATGCCATAAAGATACATTTGGCTACTTGGTTACTATAATTACATGGTCTTCACAGAAGATACATGAAGGGGATACAAAGTGCTACATTTGGCTCCTTTAGCAATAACAAATGACCCCTTGCCATTCCAAAAGTAGTAAAGTAATCTAAGAAATTGACTAGTAGATATCAAGGTCTTAATAAGTATGGGTACATGACTAACATTTTGAAAAGTGGAGGTAGATTCATTCTAAAAAGAAAATTGTACATTACTTGCACCAACAATATCATATACATAGTCATTACTAAGATGGACTGATCCACATTGGTTTTTTGTCATATGAATAGAACCACTTCTTATGAGGAGTTGCATGAAAAGATACACTAGAATCAAGAATCCACTCTTGAGTCAAATATCTATTTGTTACAACTACCATATGTGTTGGCACTTAACCATCATAATTATGCACATTCATTGCATTGATTATTTCAATCTTTACAATCTTTTATGCAGGAAGAGTAGAAGTAAATAGCATATGTGTGGGAAAAGTAGAAGTAAATAGTACCTCACCATCATAACTATGCACATTCATTGCATTGATTTTTTCAATCTTTATCTTTCTGTTAACCCCAACACAAAGAAACCCCAACACAAGGAAAGCAAAATGAAATAAAAAAGACGTAGGGCAAAGGCGGAAAAAAGGTAGCCCGACTGAAGATAGAAGAGGAGAAAAGGGCAAAAGCCCCGACTAAAGATAGAAGAGGAGAAAATGCCAAAAGCGCAGGGGCAACCTTAAAAAGTCCAAGGAAAATGCAAAAGCAGAAAGGTACATTTTAAAATACAAAGGCGCACCCTGAAATCTTGTAAAAAAGTGCCAGGCAGTGGAAAATCCGGAAAGCTAAAACAGAAGACAAGGACAAAGGCCAAGGCAAAGAGAAACAGAAGACAAAGCACACAAGGAAAAGCGCAAGTCAAAACTTTTGTAAAAGAGTGCAAGCGTATCATGGTTTAATTCAAGGAGCGCCAGGCTCTCACCCGTGCAATTTGTAAATGTAGATGGGTGGTGGAAAGGAAGCTAGGAAGATAGAAGGACAATGGGAAAAAGGGCCTAGGCTACGGCTGGCCATGTAAAAAAGGGGAAAAGGGGATGACTGCCCAAAAGGGATTTAGGGTTTTGTATATAAAGTTGAAAAGTGAATGAGAAGCTCATTCTTATGTGCGGCAAAAAGTGGCTCTCCTCTTCTTCTTCTTCTTCTTCTTGTTCTTGCTTGCTTGAGCTTGTGCTTGAGAGAGGGAGTGTGAGAGTGTGAGGGTGAGGGACCGTGGGGTGGAGAAGCCCTCTATCTACTCCTCTCTTCTTCTCTTCTCTTCTCTTGCTCGCGGTGATGGAGCTTGGAGCGTGGGGCTTGAGGATGGAGCTTGCTTGAAGCTTGCACTTGGATCGTGGATCCATTGGAGTGTGTGGGAGAGGAGGTAACTCGAATCGCATGGAGGTAAGCTCACTACACCCGTAGATATGGAAGGTGCGTCGACTATGTGAGATGTAGCCATTAGTGCTCGGCTTGGAACGCTTGAAATAATAAGCGGTCCGTGGGTCTTGGCAGTTGAGCCAAAGCTCCCACATTTTGGTTCTGTTGTTGCCAGGACCAACGGATTCAAGCCTTGAGCGCTTGCGCCCTTCGAATCGAGCATTAAAGTAGAGTTTTTCCCAAACCGGTGCTTGAGGTAGATAGGTAGGAAGCGAGGGAGTTTGAAGAGGTATTCGATCTCCTTAGCGAGTAGGTTTTTGTTGTCTTGGACTCGGGAAAGCATGATGGAGTAGTGTAGGTATTTTTCTTATAATTTTTTTTGCATTTAGGAAGGATAGGAGCAAAACTTGGAGCAAACAGTAGGTTTTTTTGTTGCTATATAACAGGCTGAAACAGGGAAAAGAAGGGCAAGAAACAAAATTGTGGGTTAAATGTTAGTAAGGGAGGCAATGTTGAGGTGAGTGCAGGCCTAGATAGGGTGATAAGGGGCCAAGAGTGGCAAGAAAGGCCACATTGTGCATTGTAGGGTTTCAAGAGAGCAGGAGAGAAGAAGAAAGCTTCATGAGTGGATCCACTTCGATCTTGTCATTCGAGAGATATTTGCCCAGCCTAGGTAATTCTACACCTTCCCCTACATGAGTCGGTTGGATCTGGAGCTGCTTGACTAGGGGGAAGGCCCCCAACGCTCGGCGCGGTGAATTTTGTAAAGTTCGAAAAAAAAACCGGCCGCTCTCAGAGTGTTCGAGTGACGGCGATTCTGGGTCGAGTCCCAAAATTGGCCCTCGGACCACTTGACTTGGCTCTCGGACCACTCGACTCGGCCCTCGGCCACTTGGTTCTCAGATCATTCAGCCCACTACCACTCGGACACCCACCGCTCGGCCCGTCCGAATTGAGCATTCAAACTAACTTTGAAATTCGGCCCTCGGCCCACCTGACTTAGCCCTCTTGACTCGGCCCTCGGACATCCAGACTCAGACTGGCCGAATTTGACATTTGAACCAGTTACATTCGGCCCCTTGTACTCGGCCCTTGGACGGTCCGAATCGGGCTTTCGGCCCCTGTAATTCAGACTTGTTGGGCCAAATTTAGTTTCCTCAAAATTTAACGTGAAGTCAGTGAGATTGACCAAGAGAGCACATAGAGCCGAAACCATATCATAGATCGATCATTGGGTTGAACCTTAGAGCAAGTAGTCCAAAATTTGGCTATAAACGGTCTCTCAAATCACATATGGCATTTACCGTAACAGCCCTACGGGCCGGGAGGGACTGTCCCCTCGGACCCTTGCAAAGGGGGCTCTGCCCCCTCCGCACCTCCCCCAAGTAGGTTGGAGAGAAAACGCGCACTGTGACAGGTCCTCCAAATTAGACCCTAGTGTAGTAATGGCTCTATACGAACATGGATTCTCACTGACAAAAGGGCAACCAAAATCCCATACCTGAACTGAGAGAAACAGAGACCCTAGAACCTCAATGGGCCAACCTAGCCAACAAGGGCAAGAAGACCACACTGCAAAAACATGTGTGGCATTCGGACTACATCTAGTCAAAGCGGAAAGCAACAACATCAAGCTACAATGGCGAGAATGACTAGATATGATAGTCCTGACAATAGATGCTCCTTGAATAGCACTGCACGGACGAGCCAAGACATCAGTGGAGAATCCACATCTGGTCGTGCAGTTGGGGACTCAAGGGCATTTGTTAGAAGGCTTAAATCTACAAGGCAAGACCCGGAAGATGAAGACATGGTACCACCTGCTTATCTTAGGGTCAAACTCATTGCAAAAAGAGAGCATACTGTCGATGCTCTAATTGATGAAGGAGCATATTTTAATGTCTTGACCTATGAGGCATGGACCTCCGCAAGCACCTCTTAGCCCTTATGGGGGACCTCCACAAGAACTCATAGGGAAGTGCAATATCCTTGTAACAATTGAAACTGAAAGCTTGCCCATCTTATTTCATGTTCCTCCAAATAGTGCTAAATATGGTAAGGAAACCCTCCTGGGAAGACCCTTCAAAAGGGCAACCAAATGTGAGGCTGACTATATAGCACAGAGGATACACCTGACACTACCGGGTGTGAGGATAGTCACAACCTTTAGCAAGGGTGACCTCATCGAACCTCGAGGGAAAGACAAGGAAGGTGCTGACTTAACAGTCAAACCTACTAATGAGAGCAAGGACTTGTTGGAAGAGTTGATACAAGCACAGGTTGAACAACAACAACCAGTGGGTGAGGCCATGCTTGAAACAAGAAGGTCAAGAGACACTACCAAGGACGGTCTTGGGACTTACAAATATCACAGAAGACCCCAAAAGAAGCCCAAGCCTTATAGATGACGGCATCGATGGAGGGTTAGCACAATGCCGCAATGGATATCCAAAGCATTGCTATGTGCTCAAGGGTATTATGTAGGCAATCGATGGATTTGGGTACCAAAATCCCCTGCTAAACCATCTCTATCAGTTGAAGGCAAGATTACATCAAAAGCAATGAAGCACAGGAGGAAATCTAAGAGAAACTCTAGGTCTCGAGGCAAGAAACCAGACATGAGTGTTCGAAAGAAAGAGCCTCAGCCTAGCATGCTTAATAAGTAGATGTCATACGTAGCCATTGAGCGTGCACAAAAGCCATTAGTGCCCAAAGAGCCTTTGATTTTCCAAGAGGATAACAAGCATCATAGGCACAGCATTGCTCATGGCAAGGCTGATTGCTCAACAAAGCAAATGGCACAATTGTCTAAAATCCTCGAGCAAATCATTCAGCCAGTGCCAAGTCCACCTAAGAGTCCTGGATCTCCTACATCCTCTTTTTCCAAACGGACATAGAAAGCACAACAGCGGTCGTAAATGGTAGCTGCTCACTCCCAATCTCTACCTCCATCAAAGCTTCCAAATATTCAAGAGGGGGGACATGACACTAGCTGTAGCTCTCGGCCCAAGGATATGCCTGTGCAACCCAATGTGACCAGATCAACTCATGCTTGATCTACACAGATGAATGCTCAAAGGACAATGAAAGACGTGACCACCTCCGATCGCCCTAGAGACCTGACATAGCAATCCACCGAGAGTAGCCAGCCCACTGGACTAGCCGCTACTACTTCCAATTAGGGATCACAACAGTTACAACCCTTGGCTGTGACAATGCCCCTTGTGGAACGTGTCCTTAGCAGTTTACCTGTGAAGGAGGTGTCGCAACCAACTTCCTTGATAACTCCAGCACTTCCAAAGTGCCTAAAGCCTAGGTTGGAGGAGTTAAACACATGGGAATTGTCTGAAGAGCTAGACTCTTCAAAAAGGGAGACAGTTGTACCCTCACAACCTAGTGAGGCTAATTAGCAAGCCATGGCTATGACCCATGAGGACACACTAGAGAAAGGAAATGCTAAGGCCCAACCAAGCACAACAACGGTTGACCTAGTCCAGGGTCTTGAGTCGTTGAGAGATGCACCTTCAATGACCAAGAAAAAGAGGAGAAAATAACGAAAACAACAACAGTTGCAGGTGGTCGTGGACCCCAAGAACATTGAGACGAAGAGCGCTAGAGAGCTGATGAATAAAGCATCGAGTCCACCCACCAATGAACCCATTGATGCCTCTCCTAATAGCAGTGAAACCTCAGACACATCCGTGTGCTTTGAAAAATCAAAGCAGTCTCGTTACCATCAATGGCTGCTTGCAACGCTCAATCCACTGACAATGGAACTTGCATTGACCAATCAAGAGTGGACATAACGCTGTCACAACAGGGTGACAAGCCTATACCAGTCACATCCAAGGAGAACCATGTCGTAATAACGAAGCCTCAGGAGACACATGGAGACCCCCAAGAGCATAAGAAATCCTAACATTGGCCAAACTTGCGCATCTAGGCTGGAGCCCCCAGCTACGCTAAAACCCAGGCAAACTCCTAGAACCTTGCATGAGATAGCAACTGAGCAAGCCCTCGCTGAACGTAGAAGTGTCACCGAATGCTTAACTGAGTTGGATGCTAAGCTCAAAGTGTTCGCATGTGTTTATGTCCTAGTAGAGATGCGCACATTCCCTAAAGAGCAGCTCAAAGAATACTTGCCATTTCCCTTATCTTGGGAAGAGCAAGAACATCTTGATGAGCACTATAACGGGCTCCTGTATGAACGCATGCGACTCATCTCTGGCGAGGAAGCCGACGAACTGTGCTTAATTGTCACATTCAATGATGCGCTTTGCCAACCAAATCTCTTAGAGTTAGAGCAATTAAAGCGACTATCAGAGGGCCGAAGTCAATTTGAATAGCGTTGGTATGAGAACCACGTTGCAATGGCCGAACTAGGAGCCCAGATTATGATAGTCTCAGAGGAGCGATTGGCCAAATGGCGGTCTCAAAGAGACCTAACCTATGTGGCACCAACTTCCCTTCGAGTACTGACAGCCATTCGGGGTACAAACTTAGCTGAACCTAGCCAAGAGAACTCGTTGTTTGATAAGGTTCTCACTGAGGAGGAGTTACATGTTGCTAGTAGACTCGGACAAGGTTCCATGCTACTCGATGTTGCAAAATATCTATTGGTATTGAGTAAGCTGCCGAGTACTGGATGCATGTGCCACGCTCCAGTACAATCCGGAGTTCTATAATTGGTTTTTATCCTCATGAAGCGACATGGATTCATGGATATGTATATAAATAAACAATGACTTTTGTGACCCTGTATAGACACTATCAGCACACACAAGCAATAATAGTCAAGCGCAGGCAGAAGAGTTGGGATCAATAGGCTAAGCTCTTCAGGTCCTCCTCTCACCACACATTTAGAAGTTGCGTGACCATTTCCGCCTCCAGATGGATGGCATGCAACCCTCATCACCACCATAGGAAGCTCAGGCCAATATCTCTGAAGGTGGGGACAGGGTACCATCCCTTCCTACACACCCTTCCCCTTATGGTCTATCCCTCCGGGGATGAGCCCTAGCCCGCTCCCTGACAACCGACCTACGCAACTTAGCATAAGCCAGGATGTGCTAATGGATGGAGGCCAAATGAAAATCATCATGGGGGCCATCCCTCTACAACAAGCACTGCACATCTCACCCCTCCTCTTCTTGTCATATGCGCTTGATAACCCACACTATAATCCCTCTCATGCGAACGATTTTATTTTGTATCAAGGCCTAACCCTTGGTTTGCATCTTGCAGGTCCCCCTATGAGAAAAACATGGAAAGCCTAGGGCAGCTAGCTTGCAAAGATGCCCTCCGTACGATGAGAACATACAGCACACGCCTCTCTGCCGGTGCGCTACGTGCCCACCCTCAAAAGGTATGCAAAGAAACGAGGTTCCAAGCAACACCGCCCTGGACGAAGGCCGAAGAATCCTCGGCCAGGGGTGTCGAAGCTCAAAGAAGCACACAAGATGTGGCAACACCAGTTGCACAAACCCCCAACGGATGCTCGGGCACCAGGTGCTCAAGGGCAGAAAGGGCAGCTCGGGACAGGGAAGAATTCAATGAATTGTTCAAAGGCATTTTGGAAACGGTGGTGGCCAGAGATTACACCATTCATGTCCCGGTCGACATGTTCCCTGCCCAACCTCACAGGAGCCCCACACCAGCAGAGCCTCAGTCGCCTGACCACCCAGACTCACCTCGCCTTGTGCAAATCGAGTAGCCCCTATGATGTACAAGCAACTTGACAAGTCATCATGCCATAACTTTTTGCCTTTTGATGAGTAAAGGGGCAAGCTCCCCACTTGTATACACTTCCTTTACCTATTGTTAATGTATGCCACGTCTTTAACAAGAAATGGAAAAGGCATTGCAATTAACATCATAGCATTTTGAAAAGTTATGTCTTAACATGATTGCATTTGTTCGATGTACTTAACGCAAGCAAGCATATACTCTCATGAAGTGACAAGTGGATGCAGGATGACACAGGTCTTCGTGCAAATGTGTTCAACGCCCAGGTCACCACAAGACCACCAACTGCACAAAGAACCACAACAAAGCCATGCTACTGAACGTGAAAAATCACCCTTGCGAGTGCCCACATCACACAAACCAAAGCATAGTCGTGGGCTAGACTCTCTTCTTGGGTCAAGCTCTACAGTGATCTCACAATGGGTGTCACCTCAATCATACCAATATCGCAACAACCACTCCTCTAACAACGAGGCTAGGGCACAATCATCATTGTCATATCCATTTCCTGTTCCTTCGAAGCTTGACATTTTCCAACCCATTGAAAGGCTCATAGCCTCAACATATTGCAATGGTTGTACTTAGGAAAAGAAAAAAAAAACAAAAAGATAAGAAGCACCCATGATCACAGTACCGCACCTAGGGGTCTTCAAATTAGGTGCGTCCAATGACCTTGGTCGGCTCCGTCCCTAGTCCCCTAGCCCCCTAGCACCCCCCACAATAGTTCAAGGCACATCAAGGGCAGGACAGACCTAAGGAGCTTGTCTCACCTATGGTTAGACCTGTCACCCTGACCCATTCACACAATTCCCGCTTGCACTCTGCCTTAATACCATTGCAATCAATTGTGGTAAGCACAGCATGAATGGCCATGAACAGTACACCGTTCTCATCGCACAGGCCCAATGTCTACCAGCTATGGATATTACAGTATCCCTGTGTTCTATCTTGTTATGTCATGCAATCACAATGCACAGGATGTCGCATACACCTTCACGTGTACTCCTTCCCACCATGGATCACTTTGCTTCATCCACACGCCGTTATGAGAAACCAACCCACGGTCTTCTACCTACGTAATATCTAAGTATGCACAAGCATTCACATAATATCTGCACCGAAGTATATACACAGTTTGGGTCCTCAAGTGCAGGACAATACTCTCAGCTTGCTTAGAGTTTGACCTGTCTCCCAAACTAATTGAACTATGTCTTGTGCACGATAAAGAAGACTAGCACTTCCCCTAGGAAGAAATCACCTATGAGAGGTTTTCAATTGCAGGTATTAAAAACTCCAACGAGGGTGTCGTTCGCTCTTCATCAACACTCAACTCTAAATTCCTATCTGTATCACCTTGTAAGCCTGCCATTGTACCCCATCAGTGCAACCCCCCAAAGAACAGCCCTACCACCAACTCCCATTGCCCTACCACCCACCACTTAACCCACCCAGGTGCCCTCAACAACCTTGCTCCCCACCACTACCACCACTACCACACTCTGCCATGGCAACCACAAACGTCCTTGCCACCCACGTCTTCGGTGCATGCTAAACGCCTGCTACCTACGAGACGGTGAGTGCTATGGGACTGGCACTCCTCTAGGAGGGGGGTAATGTTAACCCCAACAAGAAGAAAGCAAAATGAAATAAAAAAGACGCAGGGCAAAGGCAGAAAAAAGGTAGCCCGACTGAAGATAGAAGAGGAGAAAAGGCCAAAAGCCCCGATTGATGATAAAAGAGGAGAAAAGGCCAAAAGCGCAGGGGGCAACCTTAAAAAGTCCAAGGCAAATGCAAAAGGGGAAAGGTGCATTTTAAAATACAAAGGCGCACCCTGAAATCTTATAAAAAAGTGCCAGGCAGTGGAAAATCCGGAAAGCTAAAACAAAAGACAAGGACAAAGGCCAAGGCAAAGAGAAACGGAAGACAAAGGCAAGGAAAAGCACAAGTCAAAACTTTTGTAAAAGAGTGCAAGCGTATCATGGTTTAATTCAAGGAGCGCCGGGCTCTCACCCGTGCAATTTGTAAATGTAGATGGGCGGCGGAAAGGAAGCTAGGAAGATAGAAGGACAATGGGAAAAAGGGCCTAGGCTACGGCCGGCCATGTTAAAAAGGGGATGATTGCCCAAAAGGGATTTAGGGTTTTGTATATAAAGTTGAAAAGTGAATGAGAAGCTCATTCTTGTGTGCGGCAAAAAGTGGCTCTCCTCTTCTTCTTCTTCTTCTTGTTCTTGCTTGCTTGAGCTTGTGCTTGAGAGAGGGAGTGTGAGAGTGTGAGGGTGAGGGACCGTGGGGTGGAGAAGCCCTCCATCTTCTCCTCTCTTCTTCTCTTCTCTTCTCTTCTTTTCTCTTGCTCGCGGTGATGGAGCTCGGAGCGTGGGGCTTGAGGATGGAGCTTGCTTGAAGCTTGCACTTGGATCGTGGAGCCACTAGAGTGCGCGGGAGAGGAGGTAACTCGAACGGCATGGAGGTAAGCTCACTACACTCGTAGATATGGAAGGCGCGTCGGCTATGTGAGAGGTAGCCATTAGTGCTCGGCTTGGAACGCTTGAAACAATAAGCGGTCCGTGGGTCTTGGCAGTTGAGTGAAAGCTCCCACACTTTCCTTTACCTTCTTTCCTTTCAACATCATTATTCTCCTTTTTCTTATCCTTTTTCTATCACTTCTATTTGTAGTAGTCCTTCTTAATATGACAAGTTTTACCACAATGGCATTCAATATCTTTCTTAGACCTAGGCTTGTTAAGTATTGCCCGTAGTCATGGTTCTTACCTTTATGCTATTTTCCATCTCTTTCTTCCTAAGTTTCCAATGCCTTGCCATTTCTCCCTTGGTCCATGGATTTTCTACTTATGTCTTTAGCTAACAAACTATCCACAACATAATTAAACTTCAAATCACCATTTGGAGTTGAATTACTAATGGTTATTCTAAAGGCATCCCATGAGGTAGGTAAGGAGCAGTGCAAAAATATTGCATTAACTTGATATTCAAACTTGAACTTTTGAACTTGCATCTGAGTGAATGTGATATTGAATTCATTAAGTTGTGAGGTAATAGTAGAGCCCTTCTTCATTTGAGCTCAAACAACTTTTTCATGAGATACACCTTGTTAGATGCAGTTTCTTTCTTATAAGTGTCACATGGCTTCTTCCATACGTCATGTGTAGTGGTCTCATTCATAATCGTGAATTACACAAATTATGCAAAAGTGCAACCCTAATAGTGGATTTGGCCAATGCACCAAGATCTAACCAGTCATCTTCAAACATGTCTATTTGTTCTACATCTATGCCTCTTATAGGCCTTAGTTGCTTCTTTTGGATAAGGATATCTTAGATCCACTCTTTCCATAAGCTGAAGTTAGTACCACTAACACTCTTGATGTTAATATAGTTCCTAGTTCATTGTAGATGATAAAGCCATCTATACAAAATAGCAACTAACTATCAAGTGACATTAATTAGAAAATCAACAAACCATACCACAAAAGTGCAGACGTTTAGCAACACCTACTTAGTACAATCAAACTTGAGAGAAGATAGAAAATGAACTAATACTCGAAAAATGATACATATATCACTATCCGAACACTATGAATGTCACTATATATAGTTAAAACATGGTATTCTAACATCAATGCTTTCTCATGGAGAAGTATAATAAGATACGAGTATTTAAAAGCACATCATATGATTGATCTCCTTGAAACCATCACAATACATTAACAAATAGTATTCTTGCTCATTTGTGAGTAAATATACATGGACTATATGACAATATATGTAGCTTAAGAATTGATACAACATATGTATTGATGTCTCTACTTTAATAGTGCTTGTTGCATATAATAGTAGCCAATAAAGACCTCCAAAAGTATAAAATTTGAAATCTACAACTTGCATCAAATTATTTGCAACATGAAATTTCTTGTTTTAAACAATTTGGCATAGGTTACCAATGCTCAGTAACCTATATATAACATCTCTACAATGGGCACTATAAGCCTTGATTTATTTTGTAGTTTTTGAACAACCTATGTAGAATTGTAGAAGAAGTCAAAACAACATGTGCATCACTTACATGCTTTAAACGAAGTTTGAAATAGTCTTAGTTGAAAAACAAAGTAGATTGATCCTTCATGGATCTTATCAAGAATCACTCAACCTCTTTGTGGATGCCAAATCTTATCCACACAAGAGATTGTGAATATTTATTTTGGTGTTATTTGTTGAAGACTCCCTTCCACTTTGATACCACTTGTTGGAGCTACAAGAAGAATGGAGATCACACACACACACACACACACACACACACACACACACACACACACACACACACACACACACACACACACACACACACACACACACACACACACACACACACACAATGTTTGTGGTGCCTCCAATAGCTCTCTTGTGAGTAGCACCTTATTACTCAAATGATAAAGAATGACTATGTATATATATAGTTAGGATTAGTGAGTAAGATGGACAATTGACAACATTGGTCCTTATCCCAACAAGAAGAAAAAAAGATACTAAGAGGATGAGGAAGAGAGAGGATATTTGGAAAGCTTGTGGAAGAAGGAGCCTTAAGCCCTTGAGATGGAGAATAATGAAAGGATGGAGAGAAAGAGAGAGGAAAGTGAAGGAAGGAGAATATTTAAATACTTGAGATGGAGAAGAATGGAGAGAAGTGAGAGTGTAGAGAGAAGAGCCAAGAGAGGGTATCCAAGTAGAAAGACAATTTTGTGAGGGGTATTTCATGAAGCCCATGTGTAATTAGGAGAGATTATTGAAGATCTGATATAAATTTTGAGATATGTTCTGTGACATGCCCACCCATTGGATGTCCAGCAACGTTTTTAGCGGTCTATCGAGAAACGAATCTAAGCATCACTACCCGGCACTCCCATGGAATGTTTCGGGGTTTGTTGCCTAGGGTTTCCCAAATCTACCTCACAACAGAACGTTCATGGCCGAACCCACTAGGATCGATCTGAAATATGGGCTCCTGGTGGCCAAGGTCTCATAACAGCATTCTAGTGTCGGATTCTGGAAATCCTACTTTACGCAAAGATACCCAAGCCGAAGTTGACCCATACCGCACTTGGTTCAAAGAGAATGGGAAACAAGAGGGATGCGTTGCTCGATCTCTTTGTCCATAGGCCATAGTCCCATTCCGGTCCCCTAAAACGGTATGAATCGGGGCTCTATCCTAACAATTTATAAGGGTCGATCGTCGAATAAACCTTGTGAGAAGCCTCCCAGTTCTTTGGGACCACTCTACCATAGGACGGACCTGTTGGGGGTTCCGCCCATCCGCTTCCCTCAATAGGCGTTTGTTAGTTATCTAATTAGGTCCTATCACATTTATGTGTGACATTTAAAAGCAGCTTCCTTAATTAAGTCTTTTAGAGAACGGGATTTGTTCGTGTAATTTATAGCATAGACATGAATATAGAGCAATCAATCTACTGACAAACAAGTTCAAACAATTTCCTTAACTTATCTTCAAGTTAATCTTTGTCTCTTGCCCATAAAGATAAATTATGTATCCCTTATGTCCAATAGAAGTATCCCTTCTGCCCTACAGAAGAAGTAACTAGTCCAAATCACATGGCACCACAATTTCTAGCCTTTATCTAGAATAGGATCTCCCAGCATGCCCAGACGTTGGGGGCCATGAAGGTCTTCAACTCCATTCTAGACCTAGCAAGGGGTCTCCATAGCTCCATTTGACCCGCAAGCTATCTAGGGGTGAAATATCATTCCCGTGGTTTGGCCTTTTTATCACTTGACCTTTGGCCCATGAATCGAGCAGTGCCCTCTTTGGGTTAATCCGCGGTGCGATCATGGAGATGATCCACCCGTGGAATATATCCTTCCTTAATTAAATCCTTTAAGAATCAGGCACAACAAGGCATTCAACCCTAATATCATCTTCCACGAAAACATTCCTTTATCTCCATGGCAACTTGTCATCTCACAGACCCTTGCCATACATTCACCATAAATTACAAGCACTTGGAATAATAATCCAAATAACCAACCAACAACCAGTTGAATGTAAAAGCATTTAAGATGTTGTTTGATCAACCAACAAAAAACCAATTGTACTCTTCCCAAACAATGCAAGAATAGTTGCGATAACATTCCCATCGCATATCTGCTCTCCCCCTTGGGATCAAAGAGCGATTCTATGTAAGAGTTACTTAACACTTGTATACACAATTTTTAATGACATTCTTTTTTTACGATTATGCCATTCATAACCCCTGACCGATTCTTCCTTGTAATTGCTCTATCGACGAATAAGCCATATGCAACTAGGTGCAATTAATGTCCCTTGATATACGCACTTTGCAAGCTCCATCTTTCAAATATGTGAGATGAAATTTATCCTTTCTAATGACCTATACTTGTGCGTCATAGTATGGGACCTAACGTATCTCATACGAGAATAAAAATAAGCATCTATCAATTTGAAAATACATTACTTACGACCAGTACCGCAATTGGATTGATAGTGATGCCTTCGTCCAAAGCTTCGTTGCTAGTTGTGGGATTGCTATCCGCACGCGACATTCTTCGCTTGAAGGCCATTGTTCGCAAGTAGATTCAAGAGATAAAGAAGGCGGAATAGATTTGAGATAGGAGAGCATAAGGGAAGACTGCTTAGTCTAAGATTGAGATAGGGGAAAATTGAGTTAACTCTCTCCCTTGAAGCCTCTCGGGATAACCTCTCTCTCTCTCTCTCTCTTTCTCTCTCTCTCTCTCTCTCTCTCTCAAGCTCCTTCTCGCAATCTCTTGGAGGGGTATTCTTCTCTCTACCTCTCTCTCGTAGCCTCTTAGGGTCTCCTTATTCTCCCTTGTGCCTCCCCATGCCTCATATTTATAATGAATTATAGAAGAAGGGTTGTGACTAAGAAGAGGAGCTCTTTCTGGAGGGGAATCTTGGAAAAATCACTGATCTGATGCTCAAATCATAAATTTGATGGTTCCATTGGCTCCAAAAGGGCGGTAAAACTCCAAGATAATTGGTTAGAAAGCTTTTAGATCACTTCTTCTTTCTCTCCCTATTCGTCAAAGTGCTGTCTACTACCTCTAGACTGCGATCATGGAGCGCATGATTTTGCAAATCCCTCTCTTTATTTTTTTCTTTTTATAAAATCTCAAAAACTAACTAAAACATCACTTGTCTTTTTTTTAAAATGACATCCAGTTCTAGAAATCTCCATATCTTTTTAGGGTAATATCTAAAATATCTAGAATATACTAGTTTTACCCAAAATCTAATATTTTTGGACCATTCAAATTATACACATTAATACTAGTGATTAATATGGCTCATAAGTCTCGTTCACGTTGTAACTTCCGTGAAGGGTGGCTTCGGTCCTTGTCAATCCGAGAAAAATATCGAATTTACGACCCTTGGTTTTTTATAACATATATTTTTAATTAAATAAAAATTGTTAGTTATTAATGTTAGTTAGGTTTTACCTTAGTTAGTAATCTGACTAACTTATTAATTGACTGACTAACTTTCAAACTAACCAATTAACTTTTAATTGTGTGGAAATATTACATCCTCCTCCCCTTAAAGAAATCGAGATGTCCTCATCTTGAGAGAAACTGGGGGTTTCATTCGAGAACCTGTGGGTTATGGGCCAACCACGCTTTCACTGCGCTACTCTAGTCACACAAGTACTTGGCTTCAAAACCAGTGCAACTCATATGATGCAAATTAACTGTAGGTATAAGAGTAAGATTTATTGGGGTATTCTCAATACCGAACCTATTACATTTTGGAAAGATATCTAGGGTTTCTAATCATCTTGAAGAGGTGTTGTAGGTTCTAGGTCTTCATCTTCATCTGATTTCTTTATATATCTGAAGACTGCACTTGTGTAGCTTTGTTTTCTTTGAGGCTCAATATCTTTTGGGCTTATGTTAGGGCAGTCTGCTTGGACATATCCTAGCTTATTGCAATGGAAGCATTGATGGTAGGGACATCTCCTATGGATGTGCCCTATCTCTCTACACAAGTGGCATCTCTTGTCCTGATCTCGAGAACCATCTTTGTCACAAATGCCTGATTTAAGTTCTTGGATGATTGGGTTTGCTTGAAGTAATGCATCTTGCAAGTATGTTGGACGCATTGCTTCAAGACGGTGGTTCAGAGGAGTGTTCAGGCCATGGCAAAACTTGGATACTTGCTGCACAATATCCATGGGTGGTGTATTTTAGTAGGGTTACAAACTTTGAGTAGTAGGCTTCTAAGATTAATTCCAATTGCTTGAGCTTGAAGAATTCATTCATCTTCAAAGTCTGGTAGGTTGGCGGAAGGTATCGTCCATGTACAACATCTTTCATCTGAGCCTAACTGACACGGCTTCAGAAATACCTTGATCTTTGCACCATTGCTTCCACCATAACCGAGTCTGGCCAACTAACTTAAGTTTGGGTATCATTGCTTGATTAGTAGCATTAGTTCCCGAAGTAGAGAAATAATCGTCCGTCGACTCAATCCATATCTCTGCCTCTGTTGTGACATCTATCCCTTTTCCACCAAACTCGGGTGCCACAATTTGCTTGAGAAGGAATTTCTTCTCTTGCATGCGAGTATTCGTGGGTGCAAGTCATACCACTTAGGTTATTTTGTTTAGGATACGTCTACAAACCATACATTAATCAATTACATATCATTACGAAGTTTCGCTCTGATACCAACTGTAACGTGCCCACCCATCGGCTATCCAGGCATGCTTTTAGAGGTCTATCAAGAAATGAATCTAAGTGTCATTGCCCGGCGCTCCCATGGAATGTTTCGAGGTTTGTGTCGCCTAGGGTTTTCTGAATCCGCCTCACAACAGAACGTTCATGACCGAACCCACTAGGATTGACTTGAAATCTGGGCTCCTAATGGCCAAGGTCTCATAACATCATTCTAGCATCGGATTTTGGACATCCTACTTTATGCAGAGATACCCAAGCCAAAGCTGACCCATACCACACTTGGTTCAAAGAGAATGGGAAATGAGAGGGATGCTCTACTTGACCTCTTTGCCTGTAGGGCATAGTCCCATTCCGGTCCCCTAAAACGGCATGAATTGGGGTTCTGTCCTAACAATTTCTAAGGGTTAATCATCGGTAAACCTTGTGAGAAGCCTCTCAGTTCTCTGGGACCACCCTGTCGTAGGACAGACCCATTGGGGGTTTCACCCACCCGCTTCGCTCAATAGGCATTCTTTAGCTATCTAATTAGGTCCTATTACATTTATGTGTGACATTTAAAATCAGCTTCCTTAATTAAGCCTTTTAGGAAATGGGATTTTTTCATGTAATTTAAAGCATAAACACGAATACGGAGCAAGTAATCTATTGACAAACAAGTTGAAACAATTTCCTTAACTTATCTTCAAGTTAATCTTTGTCTCCTATCCATACAGGAGAAATTATGTATCCCTTCTGTCCAACAGAAGTATCCCTTTTGCCCTGCAGAAATAACTGGTCTAAATCACATGTCACCATAATTTTTATCCTTTATCTAGAATAGGATCTCCTAGCATGCCCAGACGTTGGGGGCCATGAAGGTCTTCAACTCCATTCTAGACCTAGCAAGGGGTCTCCATAGCTCCATTTGACCCGCAAGCTATCTAGGAGTGAAACATCATTCCCATGGTTTGGCCTTTTTATCACTTGACCTTTGGCCCATGAATCGAGTAGTGCCCTCTTTGGGTTAATCCGCGGTGCAATCATGGAGGTGATCCACCCGTGCAATATATCCTTCCTTAATTAAATCCTTTAAGAATCAAGCACAACAATGCATTCAACCCTAATATCATCTTCCACGAAAACATTCCTTTATCCCCATGGCAACTTGTCATCTCACAGACCCTTGCCATGCATTCACCATAAATTACAAGCACTTGGAATAATAATCCAAATAACCAACCAACAACCAGTTGAATGTAAAAGCATTTAAGATGTTGTTTGATCAACCAGCAAAAAACCAATTGTACTCTTCCCAAACAATGGAAGAATAGTTGCGATAACATTCCCATCGCATATTTGCTCTCCCCCTTGGAATCAAAGAGCGATTCTATGTAAAAGTTACTTAACACTTGTATGCACAATTTTCAATGTCATTTTTTTTTCACGATTATGCCATTCATAACCCCTGACCGATTCTTCCTTGTAATTGGTCTATCGACGAATAAGCCACTCATAACCCCTGACCGATTCTTCCTTGTAATTGGTCTATCGACGAATAAGCCACATGCAACTAGGTGCAATTAACGTCCCTTGATACATGCACTTTGCAAGCTCCATCTTTTGAATATGTGAGATGAAATTTATCATTTTTGATGACCTATACTCGTGCATCATAGTATGGGACCTAACATATCTCATAGGAGAATCAAAATAAGCATCTATCAATTTGGAAATACATTATTTACGACTAGTACCACAATTGGATTGATAGTGATGCCTTCGTCCAAAGTTTCGTTGCTAGTTGTGGGATTCCCATTCGGATGCGACATTCTTCGCTTGGAGGCCATCATTTGCAAGTAGATTCAAGAGATAAAGAAGGCGGAATAGATTTGAAATAGGAGAGGATAAGAGAAGATGGCGTAGTCGAAGACCGAGATAGGGAAAAATTGAGCTAACTCTCTCCCTCACAGCCTCTTATGATAACTCCTCTTTCTTTCTCTCTCTCTCAAGCTCTTTATCGCAATCTCTTGGAGGGGAATCCTTCTCTCTACCTCTCTCTCGTAGCCTCTCCGGGTATCCTTATTCTCCATCGTGCCTCCCCATGCCTCATATTTATAGTGAATTACAGAAGAAGGGTTGTGACTGAGAAGAGGAGCTCTTTGTGGATGGGGATCTTAGAAAAATCAGTGACCTGATGCTCAGATCATAAATCTGATGGTTCCATTGGCTCCAAGAGGGGGGTAAAACTCCAAGACAGTTGCTTAGAAAGCTTTCAAATCACTCATTCTTTCTCTCCTTGTTGGTCAAAGTGCTGTCTACTACCTCTAGATCGTGATCGCGGCACGTATGATTTCACAAATCTCTCTCTTTATTTTTTTTCTTTTTATAAAATCTCTAAAACTGACTAAAACATCACTTGTCTTTTCTTTTAAATGACATCCAATTCTAAAAATCCCCATATCTTTTTAGGATATCTAAAATATTTAGAATATGCTAATTTTTCCCAAAATCTAATATTTTTGGACCATCCAAACTATACACATTAATACTAGTGATTAAGATAGCTCATAAGTCTCGTTCACATTGTAACTTCCGTGAAGGGTGGCTACAGTCCTTGTCAATCCGATAAAAATATCGGATTTACGACTCTTGGTTTTTTATAACATATATGTCTAATTAAATAAAAATTGTTAGTTAGTTTTTACCTTAGTTAGTAATCTTACTAACTTATTAATTGACTAACTAACTTTCGAACTAACCAACTAACTTTTAATTGCGTGGAAGTATTACATGTTCTCTATTGACAACATTGCTATTCAAGAAGCCTTAAATACTATATTAAAGAATGTTTGTGATTAATGTACTGAAGAAATGATGCTTTGATTTTATGGAGTTTAGATATTGCCATTAACATCTTATTTAGTTAAACCATTGGCTATAAAAAACCAATAAACTCCATCTTATAATACCAATAAACATCTTCTTAATCTTTTAATAGCATCACATCAGGAAAATAGAACTAGGAGACAACTTCATGTACCATCATTGGCTATCTCTCTCGCCAAATCACTTTCTCACATGCTCTCATACAATGATATAGTAGAATAATGATCCAAAAATTCTCTCTTGGTATTGGAGTTTTTGTCCTAAGGATATGTTTGATTTGAAGAGTCACCATAGCCACTATAGTGGATTTTCATAGTTTTTAACTCCAGACTTCAATTGCTACTTTCTTCAATCAAACTAGCTACTACAAAATATTCTCCTCTTTTCCAAGAACTAAAATATTTACAAGCTAGCAACCCATCATACAAAATCCCTATAGTTATATACAAAAGGCTATAGAAGCATACAAGAGCTATATAAGAAGGTAAACAATCAATCAAAAACTATCCAAAGAGTCTTAAATAATCTCTAAATACGTACATTCATAATCATGAAATCTCAAAAAGAAGGAAAAGAGTACTCTACAGGAGTAAATAGAGCACAACAATTGTCAAACACAACATATCATATCATTCTAAACCAAACAGAAATGACCATAAGCTTTTAAAACATATTCAATCCATCAATAGAAGGAAAATAGTACTCTACAGGAGTAAATAGAGCACAACAATTGTCAAACACAACATATCATATCATTCTAAACCAAACAGAAATGACCATAAGCTTTTAAAACATATTCAATCCATCAATAGAAGGAAAATAGTACCTTGTAGGAGTAAATAGAGCACATCAATTGTCAAACATAACATATCATATCATTCTAAACCAAACAAAAATGACAATAAGCTTTTAAAACATATTCAATCCATCCAAACTCATACCAACACATTCAAAATCACTTATAAAAGAGTCAAAACCCATATAACCATACATCAAACAAGCAATAAAACTCCAAAAATCAACAAATAATTAGCTAAACAAGTAATCATTTCAAGCATGCAATATATGCCCACACTTATCTAGGGAGCATCCTTTGACTTGGAAAAAGGTAGGATAAAAAACCCTTTTAGTTAGTCAGCCTTCTATCTAAAATTTATTAGCACCAACTTAAGCGTGAATCTTAATTAGGAATGGAAGGAAGACACAGTGATCCATTAACCAATCAATCATTAAGAAAATGGTAGAACAAACTTTTAAAGGATATGGAAATTTTCTTTTGCATGTTCATCTTTAAAATATCACATATATCTTTAGCTTAATCCACCATAAACATTTCCATCTTCAAATGAAACTTTGGTATACAAATCTTCTCTAAGATATCGTCTTTTGAAGAGGAACACACACACACACACACACACACACACACACACACACACACACACACACACACACACACACACACACACACACACACACACACACACACACACACACACACACACACACACACACACACACACACACACACACACACACACACACACACACACACACACACACACACACACACACACACACACACACACACACACACACAAAAAAAAATCTAAATGGCAAAACCCCCAAAAATGAAAGCTATATTATATCTTATAAGAAATTAAGATACATTAGTAGTCTTGCTAGGATGCAAGTGCTTCTTCTTAAACTGCATGCTTAACTTTAGTCTCTCCATAGCTCTTTTCTCATTAACAAAATAAAGGGTGGAGGGGGTACTTTTTTGAGGATGTATAAATAGCAAACATTTGCATTGTAAATTTATAAATTTATAGGAAATTCCTATACAAAATGATTGAACAAGTCCACTTGAGTAGTAGACACATCCTCATTAGGATTTATATCTAATGATGGAATTGACTTACAAATATTTATGTGCAATTTTTGGTGCATAAAATCCAAATACATTAGGGGAGATTTGAGGTCTAGAAAATGCCCTATAAGAGACCAGAGAGAGAGAGAGAGAGAGAGAGAGAGAGAGAGAGAGAGAGAGAGAGAGAGAGAGAGAGAGAGAGAGAGAGAGAGAGAGAGAGAGAGAGAGAGAGAGAGAGAGAGAGAGAGAGAGAGAGAGAGAGAGAGAGAGAGAGAGAATTTTATAAAATAAACATCATTTTTTGATTTTTAAGAGTTTATATTTTGATAAATAAACATATTTAAAATCATTAAAAGATCTTTATAATGTTTTGTGGCATGTATCAAACTTAGAAATGTAGACTGCCATAAAGATGATGATGATTGACTTAATGAAGATCTTACATTGACTTGATAGAAGTGAATGTGAATATTCAATTTGAAATTTTTAGATATTTGGTTACCTCTCTCCATTCTCATTCTCTCTTTTTCTTCTTCTTCTTCTTGCTTGTCACTTACTCATTCTTCTTATTTCAAATTCACATAGTATTCTTACTCAAAGGTATATATCACATCTTTAGATATGGATCAATCATCTAAAGATCCCCATAACATTAGTAAAAGAGATCTTTATCATCTTCATGTTGAGCTAGAATGTGAGTATGAACCAATAAGGAAAATAATAAAACAAAACGCTATTTCAAAGTCCATAAAACAAGTGTTTTGATTTGAAGGAAAGTAAAACCTTCATCTTTGGCTGGATGGAAGGTTATACCCTAGAGACCCTGTGAAAAATGGTACTCTTTCTTTTTATAACAACTCTTCCATTGATGCGATTTATTGGTGATCGTTATAATGGATCTTTAGGCTATATGCTTAATCTTATTGTAGAGAAGGATGCTCTTAGATTAGAGAATCACTTATTGACAAAACATAGAGGTAAATCGTTGCAAAAAACTATAGGAGTGTCAACAATAGTGTTTTAGAATCCAAGATACATGCTCGACTTTCTTATATACTTAAAATATATATGGTGAATATTATGTTGGCACAGAGGGAGAATAGATGAGAGAAAAGAAAGATGTAGAGAAAGAGGTAGAGAAATTAGCAACACACTAGGGATTGGAAGATTGTGGAGTTATATTATTGACAAGGAGCAAGCTCCTCAGTTACACATAAGCCAGTTCTTACTTATAGATCTTGGAAACAAGATCACGGTTCCTTGCATGGTACACAACTGGCTAACACTTGCACAATTTGGAAGTTGGCACCTTTTGATCCTTCTTGAGTCTCCTTCTCTTCTACACAATATGTGTAGGGCTCTCCTCTTGGCGCTTGATTTCAGCAGAGCTTCCGCAGCACTTGCACATTTTCTTCTTCTCTTGGAACTTGATTTCAGTAGAGCTTTCGCAGCACTTGCGCCTACTTTTCTCCTCTTGGAACTTGATTTCAGTAGAGCTTCCACAGCACTTGATTCAACAGGGCTTCCGCAGCACTTGCACCTTCTCTTCTCCTCGTGGATACATGCAAAGTGATGCTTCCTTCACCTCCTCCTTACACCCAAGGAGAGCCTCCTTTTTTATAGGCTTTCAAGAGCTTCTCTTCTTGGAGAGAGAGTTGAGTTGATCTTCATGCAAGATGTGGTTGTTCCACTCTGCAACACTAATTTCGATATATCTCTTTGTGGGTTGTTTGGATGAAAAAACACAACATGAAAGTTGTAGATCTCGCTGTTTTCGATAATCCATCGCAACCCGTTTTTAGAGATCGTTTTTCTATTGTGAGATATTTTAAAAATGGATTTTCAAAAAAAATAGCTTTTTAAACTATATTCTTAACTTGTGGTCCATGAAACCACCTTGCGTCATAGATAAGGAGAGTTCATTAGATTGCCTTGGGCCTCAACCTTAAGATTGAATTGCACATAAAGGCTTGTGTCATTTTAGACCTTAGAAAGAGAAATTCACTTCTCTCCTCACGTCCAAAGGATCACGTTTCTCGTCTTTCTTAGTGAGAGAATCCCCTCTCTCATCTTTCTTAATGAAAGAAAATACCTTAAACCTTGACTTGTAGGGGAGAGGATGACCCCAAATGAATGCAATGCTCATTACACACAAGTAAACATTCCCAAGCATCCCTGAATGCACACATAAATACATATACACAATGCTAATGCACTTCCTCTTCTTAGAACTCAATCCATCTTCATTTATGTGTAACTCCTTGGTTCTTGTGTACACTCTTACACTTGGCAGACATTTCTTTCCCCCTTCATAACTTGTACTGCCTATACCAGATATCCCCATCATAGTGCTTTGATCACCCCATTAAGTGATGCACTAGGAATATTAGTCTCTAAATGGTCTCATGGCCATGCTAGACCATCATCAACACTTAAAGAAAAGTGAGTCATTAATTTATTGACATAAATTTATTAAATAGAGAATGTGTAATAAGCAATCAATTTAGTGAAAAATAGAATCATTCATTAGAGAAACACATCAAAGCATACTAGTGAAAATGAACTATTTAAGATATTTGAAATCAACAAAGAACTCTCAAGTATATTGATATGTCAAATGATGAGGAGGTGGTTGCAATAAAAGAATATAAGCAGCAAGGTATATCTTTTTACTTAAAAAAATGTTGAATATAACTTTTCTTATAATAGTATGTATAAATAATATTGTTTAGGTCTCCTCTTTAGCCAAATGTAAGTGAGAGAGGTGCTTGAATTTGGAAAATATTGGCATTAGTTGAGATACATATACACAAAATTTTCAATTAATGCAATCAAATACGAAACAAGGTTAGCTATGTAATTGTTCACTTCTAAGGCCATCTATGGTGAAGACTACCAAGTAAAGAGTTGATGGTAAAGAAATAGAAGTTTTGGGTGAGCCTTTTCATATCAAGGCTAGCTTCAAAAGCAAGAAGAAATAGGTTATTTACAATGACTTTAACAATAATTTGTCTTTAAAAGAGGCACAATGATTAGATAGGTTTTTAATTAAAATTGATGAAGGTGAGATTTTAAAGTATACAAAATGAGAAAGGGTATTCATTGCCTTGATGAATAGAGCACTTTCATCAAGTCATTGCAGTGATTCAATATCATTTGGTATTGAATATATCTAGTGATTAGGAGATTTTGAAGTAGACGCATAGGATTTTGATATATTGTATAGGGTTTTTTTTTTCAAACTTCAATACTTAATATGATTAAGAGCCAATAAATAGAAGAATAGCTATTTGTTGAGGGACTTGGAAACTATAAGATTGAATGGCACATAGTTGGTGACTTAAAGACACTCAAATGTATTTACAATGTGTCTAAGGAGCAAACTCTAGATATCCCTGTCTTTATTGCATGTGCCTAGTTACATAGTTGAGCTTAAGCAACTAGAATAGAGCCCTTTCCAGGCATATCAAAGATTCACACTTCAAGCTAATTTTAGATATTCCTTTGGCCAATGCTCATACATATACACATCATGCACTTTGTGGAATAATTGAAAAGCTCATTCATTTTTACATAGAATTTACTTGGAAAGCTAAAATTGTTATTACCTAGAGTTCAAAAGTCAAAGAATGGAAATTGTATCTTCAAAAAGCCATTAATTGGTGGGTGAAGCCATTAATTGGTGGGTGAAGGTTTCTAGGCTTTCATGGAAAGCTTTGGAAGATAAACTTTAGAAATGGGGGTTTAATCATTAAATACAATTAAATAAATCCCTACATAATACAAGGATCATACTAATAATAAACACTTGAGATAAATTTTTTGAAAAATGCTAGATAAAATATTTTTTTATAGTGATAAAATTGATTGAAAAGATGATGATCTCAAAAATTTCAAAGACTAGTTGAACCTTTTAAAAAAAGTAATGATAGAAGCTTGGGGTAATCAATACTTTAGTCACTAGATGGTAAGAAGTTATTATGTTTTTTCATTTTTTGACTCATATAATATTTTTAACCGACTCTCTTTATTTTTAAACCGTGCAACATATTTTATGCAATCCTACTCCATATTTCAACAAACAACATGAAAGCTTGTTTATTAGGTCAACCCAAGGCATGGAAAAATCACATTATTAGGGAAGAAAAAAATAATCCAAAGACACAAGGTATGGAGGAGAAAGAGTCAAAGCTAATAATTTATTAGAGGTCTTTCAATGGTTTTATAGATAAATTTGGTATAAATTTAAGCTTAAAGATACAGCCCATCATGTAATACATCATCTTTAGTAAGAACCATACAAATATTGATTACCCAAGAAAGAAAAGAGGAATATCTAAACTCTTGTGCAAAGTAGAGATTTTCAAAATGGTTACAAAATAAACACAGAGAAGGGAAAAGATAGGTTTCAAGAAACCCTTGACTCTTTGAGATCCTTCAGTTTGTTTCTATTTGTAGAGGAATCTTTGGCTTCATCCCATTCAATAAGGCCTCTACATTTCAAGAAGTCTTACTTTTGTAGCCTAGAAGAAGCTTCACATCTTTTGCATCTCCTATATGAGAGAGTAAATAAGAGCTAAGAACTTCAAAGTATCCAACTCTAGACCCACTATAATCAAGCAGATAGCCAAAAATCCTTATGGCTTCTTCCTTCTCTACCAAAATGATTTTCTCCACTCCTTTGTTGAAAACTTTAGATTGAATGAATTTGGAAATAACTTTTAAAGTCATCATTGATAAACTTGGAGAGCTTGAGAATAAGTTGTAATAAATTGCAAAATATAGCGGCCAAGTCCTTGCTTTCCCCAAGTAGTGATCTAGAGCCCTTGGCTCTTCCAAAAAAGTTATCAAGTTCTTCAATTTCAATCTATATAAGAAACAAAAAAGTTTTTCTTGTCAATATATGAAAATAATAAAGTCACTTATCCACTAAGCATAACAAAGATCTAGTATTAAGCTTATGGAAATCTTGGAAATATCTTTAATATCTTTGGGTTTTTATCATCTTAAAGAAGGCTTTCATTATAAAGATTTATTGAATTCTTTGGTTTCTTCTCTAATGGAGGCTTCATTGTGACTTCATACCCCATGCCCTCAATGGCAAGTCTCCTTTGAATCTCTAAAAACTCTTATTTTGTGGGTATCCCCTTCTTTTCAAATTCCAGAATCTGATTAATCCATGTGTATACAGCCATGGAGTTATCTTGAAAAATTTCCCCCTCAACATCCAGAGCTTGTCAATCTAGCCCCATGATGCTAGGATGGCTAAGTAGTAACTTCTCTAAGATTAAAAAAGATGTTGAATATCATTAAGTAATACATAGCTTTTTTTATTGATAAGCCTAATGCACATAAACTTGGACGAGTTTTCTGTCTTCTGAAGAAAATCAAAGATTCTATCATCACAATTGTCCTCCAACTTCTCTTGCTCCATTTCCTCAAGGGATAAATTTCTCTTTAACATTCTAACCCTAGAAAAACAAACAACTGTAAAGTAGACCCTAATAAGCAAGAAACATTGAAAAATCAAGTGGGATATGCACATAGTAAAACCTTGATTTATGACATGCAATATTAATTGTAGCCAACAAAGAACATCGGTATTGAACTCACGTTTCATCCAAGTCCATGACAACTTGAGTGATAGTAAGTTCGGATGAAATGCATTTGGAAGTTAGGGAAACACACCCATAGTTGAAAAAACCATGTTTCATAAGACATTGAGATAAAAATTGAGTTGATTTGATCACCTATAGTGTTGATTTGATGTTAGTTGCTTGCTTTTTTTTCTCAATAGGACACATGAGGGCTTAGGTTCACTTTGATGGAGATAGGGGGAAGATTGCATCTACAAATGGTCGATTATTGTGAGATGCTACTCTTAAAAGACTGGAAAAAAAGCAATTTAATGGTAGAGCCATTGTTCTTGGAACTTGTACAAAAAATTATGTTTTTCATAAAAAAAGAGAACTCTAACTTTCACTACAAGATATAGGCCACATATCGACATTCAAAGTGATGCAAATATTCATTAAAAAAAAAGCCCTCATTGTCGCTAAAAGCATTGGTATATGCATCTCTACAAAATCATCATAGTTAATGATGCAAATAGCGATGCATTGCGACACAAATAGTGACTAACATAGAGACGCGTGCAATAAATTAGTGATGCAAATAGCGATGGTTACAAAGAAACAAAAAATTTTGGTAGCCTTCCACCCACAGCGCCATGTGCTGGATGATATTCTACAAACCAATTACATATTGGATACACAATCATCATCAAGATGGGTGCAAAGACTACTTAAAACCACAAGATTGATAACTCATAAAATAAGTACAAGACATGTGATGACAACTCATGAAATTACTTGGAATGAAAATCTATCCATAAATATCGCAAAGTGCAATTTTAAGCAAAGGATGACAAGTATATCTAAGAAATGCTACATGGAAGAGGCCTGCACCCAGGTCATAGGACCAAAAAAGAAAATGATGTGCACTCTAAAAATCCAAGTGCGTGCTATTGATCCTCACCATCTGAAAGCTCGTCTCAACATAAAGGAGCATTGAACGACTCTGCAAAATGAACATCCAAACATTAGTCCACCATATATAATACATCACAAAAGAAACTAGTGACTATAGATAAGAGAGAGGATTGATGTACTAGGCCATCATGCGCGTACAATCTATCGATAAGTGTAGTGAGACTGTGTATCTCTGCATATCGAGTCTCCAAACATGTGGGATCGTGGCTTGTGATGGAGTGCTGCAAAGAAAACAGAAAAGCATTATTAGAAACAAGATTGTTAGCACAAGGATTTCCAAATAAGAAAGTGAGAAGAACAAAAATAAAACTTACAAAGTTTTCCAAATAAGTCTTGTGGTTGCCACTCCCCAGATGATGCACCACCCCCTGCCTCTAATCATGCCCTCGTTGCCTCCCCTACTATTGTTGCCATCATCTTGGAGAATCTGTGGCCTCCTCCTTGAGTCTCTGCCCATCCATTACGTCTAGCCACTCGGGCTTTGAGGTGCCACTCTTGATTGCCTTGCGTCCATCTGATCATCTATGTGACATGTATGTAGGTATGTACTCCATCATCGACCCAATGGAAAACCTCTCTGTCACCGTAGGTACCAAAAAATCTCATGCAAAGATGCCACTACATAGTCCTTGCTCCCCTCTAGTAAATTCTTTCAATGGTCCAGAACATTGTGCCTAAATACTTGTTGATACAACTCTCTCTCATGTGAGACATCACCCTTCTTCCCTCATCATTCATGATCACAACACCTGTCTTGTCCTTTATGAGGTGTCCGTATCCTATTAGGGTATGTCTAAGGTGTGGCCTCTCCCACATGGGACCATGATCTTGGGCATAACTGGGAGACCCCTATATATCTGGCATATCTTTGCGGGGGTAGGATCTCTTAGAATAGCACCCATAAGAGTCACATGAGTAGATATCCCTACAGGTGTGACAAATCTTGGAGGTGACAAGTATCCACAAGACCGACAAGATGGAGACACTACATTGGTGCCTCCACAATACCCACATGAGCTACCCTCTTTGGAATTGGTATGAGAGCAAGGAGTAGCAATCCTCTCTAGAACCATGATCACGAGCTCACAACATCTACATTTGTGCAACACCTCCCAGAACCACTCCCTCCATTTGAGGCAGTCTAGAATATCGACTTCGCCAATTGGAGATTGAATCATCATAGTGTGTTGAAGTATACCTCGCAAAATGGCCTGACGATATCCATGATGGATCCTAGCTGCCATATCTCTAAATTGGGCCATTTGATTTGGAGATATATGTGCAAATATCTTCTATAGCTCCTCATCAGTCATCCCTCAACTCATCTTGCTCTCTAGGTATTGTCAAAGGTAGCCTGCATAGACAAAAAATGATGTTAGCATAATCAATATAAGGATTTAGGTAAAGCACAACAATATAACTCTTAACAAAAGGATGCTAATTAAAAAACATAAACTAAATTATCCTTAAAAGTGAATCATCAATGAATTGGGTAAGTGAATGCAAATACAACTGCCCCATTTCAAGCTCTTGACATAACTTGGCGTACACTAGAAGGTCTATAAACATGTCACCATAGAAAGAGGAGTCCACTTCATTCTTGAAAATTTCATGGTCCCCTATCTCTTTGTCTACATTACCTGTGTCTATCTCCTCTCCACACTCCCTCCACTTGCATACTCTTCTCGACTATGCTGGTGGGGACATTGCTTTCATCAAACACTCACGCACTCCAAGATGTTGATGGCACAACATATCATCATTGATGTTATCAGGGATTTGGATAGAAGATTACCTATTCATCATATACTCACGCACTCCGAGGTATTGATAGCACAATATACCACCATCGAGGTTGTCCGGGATTTGGATAGAAGATTACATGTTCAATATCATATATAAGAGTGAATCAATATTTGTGACTATTTTATGTCACAAAAAAATAAAAGAAAAGATCATGCACCTATTCACAATGACCCAGGCAAGTTAAACATGTTGCGCATATCCGTCCATATTTTCCTTGGAATCTATTTCTAGAAGTCTAGATGGACCTCATTGAATAGTTGCCCCAGCTCCTTCCAATACCACTTAAACCATTGTATATCAAATATGATAATGGATAAGCTATGGTAATTCACTGAGATAATACTTTGCAAGTTTCCAAAATACTCCATCTCATCTACTATGGTATTTGGATCCATGGCCCACCATTAGCTCTCTTGCTTGAACTTTGCATGATACCACAATCCATTGTCGAGCACATTTTATCGATGTAATCAACACAAAAATGTCACCCACGTGACTACGCTGCACTGTAGATTTTGTATTATACATTGAAATGGTTAGATTAGTTGTTGCGTATAAAATCTAGATATGACAGCAAATAAAGCATACAATCACCTTTAGACTATATCCCCTCGAGAATTTCTACTCCTTAGTAGAGAGCTCTACCCCTTCGTGAGAAGCTATGATCAAAGCTTCATGCAACCAACTACACAAACATAAATCACAACATCTCCTCTATGCTTGCAAGATATCAAACCGATCGATGGCATGTACTACGTCGAAATTCTGATCGTAGTCCCTCCCACTCTTTTTTGGCCTACTCATGCCTAGTGAGCCACTTCTCCATGGATGCATGTTTCAACATACAAAAACAATTCACTTTCTCCTCCATGGCAGCATCCATCCTTGTTTCTACCCCATTTCGAATCATTGCATCTCCGGTTAGTCTATCATCGTCATTCAGTGACCATAGCATACTGTTGTCTGAATCCATCGTCGTTAGCCACTTTGAAATATGCACTAATGCCTCCAACACTAGCCAACCTTTGACCATGCTACCTTTTGGTTGAGCTTGTTGTCACACAAAGCCCTTTAGGGTTTTCATGAAGTGCTCTAAGAAGAACATCCATCGTGTATGGATGGGTTCTGCAATCTCCACTTGTTCTACGAGATGTACTAAGGGGTGAGTTTGTATCGTGAGCATGCTCATGGGTAGGTACTTCTCAAATAGACAAACCATCTCCACCTCTCCCCACCTTGCAGATTCAATAAAGGATATCTTGATCTCGTTCTGTGAGATCCATTGCACTAAATTCGACAACTTATAAATTGTTAAGCATATTTTTGGAGTGAGGCACCCCACGACTGCGATCAGTGGTAGTACAAACTATTAGAAATGAAAAAACATTACAAACATGAGTAGACACTAAATAGTGAAATATTGAGGTTACTTGCTATCGAGGTCAAGATAAACCTAGCATATCTTATACCAATCATGGGATTTTAGCCGTGATAGTTGGTTATCTTTAGAAAAAGTAGACTTGAAGGAACACATAATACTTGTCAAGGTATGGATAGACTTGATAATTTGCTTCATAATGCACTCTTCTTTAGTAGATAGAACCCAAGGAGCATAAGCGATTGTCATCAGGGCTCGCAACTATGGCCAAAGCACCTCCATCTTGCTTACCTCCTTCAAATCCATTCATGCCCCTATAGTGTCTCTCTTTCCTATGATATGGTTCCATAATAAGCTGCTCACATTCTTGAAAATATGTATGGGATCCAACAAGTGGTTGATTTGTAAGTGGGTCCAATATGGAAACTCGTAGAAAACTGAGAATCCTCATATTATTCTGCTTGGATGTGACTCCTTGTGGAGCATTTTCAACTCATACCAACTTTGGGCATTCATTCGTGTTGGAGGTCATCCAAGAAAACCTTCCCTCAATTCATGACCCTCCGACAAGAAAGTGGTGTGTCCTTGATATACCATCTTCTTTATGGTTCATGACCTTTGGGAGTCTACTAACTATGGTCCACACAATGGACATGCATGATGATAACATGAGGTGACTAGACTTGTCACAATACCCCTATCTAGTCAACACAAACTTGAACGAGCCATATTAGATATAAAAAATGAGAACGGAAGCCCACTAACTTGAGCACTCCTTGAATCCTGGAAAGTTATGTATAGTCCACATGAGAATGGCTCGTATATTAGCAGAATGTCAATCGTCATGCTTGCTCATGTCATCAACTAATGGATGGAAGTAGACATCCATGTTCTTGACTTTGTAGCACCCATGAATGAGTAAGTTAAGGATCATGTGTCCTTTCTTTGTAGAAATCCATGGCGAGATGTTGTAGTTAACAAGGGCTATAGGCTACACAATGTAAGAAGTTGAGCGGAGACTGAATAGATTCATGCAATCCGTAGCAAGACCAAGTTGAAAATTCCTTGGCTCACGTGCAAAGTATGAAAAGTTGGAGTGAATGTGACTCCATGCATGTGAATCTATTGATATTTGTTGGACTCCATCTACACGTCTATCCTACATATGCTAAATTGTCAAGCTCTCCATGCCTGATGTACGAAACATGTGATGTATATGCACTATAAGTGAAAAGTGTCTTAGAACCTTCTGAGGGGCGGTTTTTCCTTGTAAGCCCTGTGTCGATACCTATGAGCACCAGACTTCAGACATGTCTCCATAGTCCCATAGTCTCCTCCAAACAACACATAATCATTGACACATGCATGATGCTATTGTAGTCCATGCTAAGTTTTGTAACACCGATTGTGTATCATCATGGGACTCAGGCATCGTATTTCTAGGTCGTAATATGTGATACTTTAGCAACTTGAAAAAAGATTGAAGTACCCTTGAAGAGCACAAGAAGTGTTTTTTATAGTGAAGTTAAAAAAATCAACAGAGCATAGAATGCACTAAACAACTCGATCATATTGGCATCGCTCCATCCGTACTTTCCTTGCACACTTAGAAGTGCAAGCAATGTCTTCAAGTGAGAAACTCGACACCCATCATACAATGGTATGGACACTTTCTCTCATAGTGGATCAAATGAATCAGCATCCATGGGTAGTATGCATCGATCATTGCCTCCATCTCAGGCTCCAAGATTGGAGAAAGGTCTAAAGAAAGGCCCACTTTCTCCTCTAGTAACGAGGGTGTAGTCTCTATGGCATGCTCTCTAATTTATCTATCGGCTCAAGCACTCTATATATCACATGCTAATTTATGTATCGGCTCAAGCACTCCATCCATCACATGCCCATTAATTCTTCTAATGGGCCTCAATAGGTGCATTCCTTTGGGATGAAGCATCACCTCTCTATACAAATTTCCAGGGCATATCTAATATTTTTGTATATGATATTCAATTTCTTAGCAAATGTAAAGTATGATTGATACACACTTTTCTTACCATTCGCTTAAAGTCTGAGATTGCTTGGCTTGCATTGAGTGTAAGGATATGGAAGTCGCTGATTAAGATAAGTCTTGTGATCTTGGACATCATGACCATCATTGTTCTCCATTTGGTCTATGTTATGATAAACAATATGTTTTTGTCTCCCTCATTGATAATCTTCCTCTATTTTAATCTATACTTATTTTTCTCGATCTCCGTTCTTATATTTTTCACCATTCCTTTTCTCTCCCCTCTCTTTATTTCTCTCCCCACCCCTCTTTCTCTCTCCCTTTCACTATAAGATACATGCCTCATATAGACATTCAAAGTGACAAAAATATTCATTAAAAAAATTTCCCTTGTCATTGCTAAATGTGTCGGTATTAGTGTCTCTATAAAACTGCCACTATATGCATCGGTATTTATGTCACTATTTGCATCGTAATTTTTGTCGGTTTTGAGTTGCAAATACTGATGCATATAGCGACTGTTTGCGATGCGTATTACGACGCCAATAGTGATGCATGCAGTTAAATTTGTGACGCTAATAGTGATGGCTATAGAGATTTTTTTTTGGTGGGTGTGGCAGAGCAGCAGCTACCCTGCCATATATAACACTATGTGCTATATTTATATTCTACAAATGAATTACATGTTAGGTGCACAATGGTCATCAAGATGTGTGAAAAATGTACTTGAATCCACAAGACTAAAACATAGAATAAGTACAAGATCACTAATGAAAACTCATGGAATTATGAAAAGATACAAAGGATGATAACAACATAGTACATAGAAGATGCTTGCATAAATCATAGGACCAAAAAAGAAGAGGATGTGTGCTCCACAAATCCAAGCACGAGCTATAGATCCTCGCCATCCGAAAGCTCGTCCCGACGCAAAGGAGCATTGAATAGACTCTACAAAATGAACAACTACACATCATTCCACCATACATAATGCATTTTAATAAAAATAGTAACTACGGATAAGAAAGAGGATTGACTTATTAGGCCACCGTATGCATATAGTCTATCAATCAATGTAGTGAGACTATGTCCCTTTGCATATCGAGTCTCCAGGCCGGTGGAGTCGCGGTTTGTAATGGAATGCTAAAAAGAAAATAGAATATAATTGTTAGAAATACGATTGTTAGTACAAGTGATATTGCAAATAAGAAAGCGAGAAGACTAAAAGAAAAACTTACAAAGTCCTCTAGATAAGTCATGTGTATGAGAGTAAGGAGTAGCACCCTATCTCGAGCCGACCGCAAGCTCACTGCATCCACATCTTTGCAGCGCTCCCTAAAATCACTCTCTCCGTCCAGGCCCAGTTTGGAGCGTCAACCTGGTCTATTAGAAATTGAAGCATAAGAGCATGCCAAAGTAGATATAATGGAATGGCATGATGGTGCTTGAGACATCTCTAGTTTACCATATCTCTGAATCGGGCCATCTGATCTGGAGGCATAAGTGTGAATATATCCTGTAACTCCTCATCACTCATCCCTCAACTCATTCTGCTCTCCAAATATCGTCAAAGGTGACCTGCACAGATAGAAAATGATGTTAGCATAATCAATGTAAAGATTCAAGCAAAGCATGGTAATATAACTCTTAAAAAATGATGTTACTTAAAATGCATATTCTAGAGTACCCTTATAAGCGATTCATCAATGAATTGAGTAGGCGGATGCTGCAAGTATGACGTAGCCTATGCTTCCATGTCAATCTCCTGGCATAACTCCACGTACATTGGAGGGTCGATAGATAGGCCACCACAAAAGGATGAGTGTACTTCGTTCTCAAAGAATTCCTGGCCTTCTGTCTTTCCATCATCATTACCCAAATCTTCCTCCTCTGTATGCTCCAAGCCATATTCGACCTCCACCCCTTGCAATATCGACCCCTCTAGCTACATACTCTCCTAATCTATGCTGGAAATATTACTTTCATCATACAGTCTCACACTTCGAGGAGCTGAAGGCACAACATACCACCATCGAGTTTGTCAGGGGTTTGGATAGAAAATTATTTATTTAAAATCACATATAAGAGAGATTCAACATTTATGACATATTTGTGTCATGAAAAAATGTAAAAAAATAGTTTATGCACTTGTTCACAATGGGCCGGCAAGACAAACATGTCCCGCAAATTTGTCCATCTTTTCTCAAAATCTATTTTGAGAAATCTAGATGGACCTTGCTGAATGGTTGCCCCGGCTCCTTCCAATACCACTTTGAACCAGTGCATATAGAATATGATCACAAAGAAGCTATCGTAATCCACTAAGATAATACTTTGCAAGTTTCCAAAATACTCAATCTTATCTATAACCCTGTTTGGATCTGTGGCTCGCCATTGGCTCTCTTGCTCGAACGTTGCCATGACATTGCATTTTATCGATTCAGTCAATGTGAAAATGTCACCCGTGTGAGCACGCTGCACTATATATTTTGTATTCTACATTGAAATGGTTAGATTAGTTGTCACATATAAAATCTAGATACGACAGCTTATAAAACATGTGGTCACCTTCAGACTACATCCCCTCGAGAGTTTTCACTCCTCAGTAGAGACCTCCACCCCTTCGCAAGAAGGTGTGATCAAAGCTCCATGTAACCATCGTATAGACATAAACTACGTCATCTTCTCCATGCCCTCAGGATATCAAATCGATTCATGATGCGTAATGCATCGAAATTGTGATCGCGTGTCTTCCTGATCTTTTCTACCTTGCTTGTACACCTAGCGAGCCACATCTCCATGGATGCATGGTGCAATATACAAAAATGATTCACTTTCTCCTCCATTGCATCATCCATCCTTTTTTCTACCCCATTTCCAACCACCACATCTCTGGTCAGTCTATTATTGTCCTTCAGCAACCATAGCATATTGTTGTCTGAATCCATTGTTGATAGCCATTATGAAATATGTACTAATGCCTCCGACACCAACCAACCTTCACCCGCCATGCTATCTTTTGGCCAAGCTTGTTGTCGCACAAAGCCTTTCAGGGTTTTCATGAAGCACTCTAAGAAGAACATCCATCGCGTATGGACGAGTCCCACAATCTCCACTTTATCTACAAGATGCACCAGGAGGTGGGTTTGTATTGTGAGCATGTTGGTGGCCAGGTACTTCACAAAGAGACAGATTATCTCCATTGCTCCCCGCCTTATGTATTCAATAGAGGATATCTTGATCTCCTTCTGTGAGATCCATTGCACTAAATTCGACAACCTGTAAATCGCTCCACGTATTTTTGGAGTGAGACATCCTGCGATCACATCGATAGTAAAACTGCCACAAATGAAGAAGTATTACGAACACCAAACTGGATACTAAATAGTGAAATACCTAGGCCACTTTCAATCAAGGACAATAAAAACCTGACATATCTTATGCCAATCATGGGATTTTAGCCTTGATAGTTGGTAGTCTTTAGAAAAAGTGGATCTGAGGGAATATATCATACGCGTCGGGTGTAGATAAACATGATAATTTACTTCACAATGCACTCTTCTTTAGTGGATAGAACCCAATGAGCACGAGATAGTTGCAAGCTACCATCAATGCTTTGACTGTGGCCAAAGTGCATCCATCTTGTGTTATCTCCTTCATATGACCAACGAGAACGGAAGCCTACTTACTTGAGCACTCCCCAAATCCCAAAAAGTCATACATGGTCCACATGATCATGGCTCGTATATTGGTGAACCATCGACCATTGCACCTGCTCATATCTTCCATGATGACCCCCTCCTCCCATAAAATCTTAAGCTCATGAACTAGTGGACAGAGATAGACATCCATATTCTTGACTTTCTAGCTCTCAAGAACGAGCTAGCTAAGGATTAAGTGTCCCTTCTTCGTAGAAAGCCATGGTAGGATATTGTAGTTGACAAGGACTACATGGCACACATTGTAAGAAGTTGAGCAGAGACCAAATGGGTTCTGCCATCCATAGCAAGATTGAATCGAAGATTCATTGGCTCTCATGCAAAGCTTGGAAAGGTAGAGTCAATGTGGCTCCATGTGCGTGAATTCATTGATATTCATTGGACTCCATTTGTGGATCTATTTTGCACATGCCACATTGTCAAGCTCGCCATGCTCGATGTATGAAACATGTGAAGTATACGTAGGATAAGTGGAAAGTGTCTAAGAACTTTCTAAGGGATGGTTTGTCCTTGCAAGTCCTATCGATACCTGTGAGCACCACACTTTGGACAAGTCTCCATAGTCCGTATTCTCCTTGAAACAACACGCAATTGTTGACACATGCATGGATGCTATTATAGTCCATGCCAAGCTTTCGTAAAACATGTCGCACATCATCACAAGACTCAGACATGGTATTTTCAAGTGGTAATAAATGATACTTTAGAAACTAAAAAAAAAATCATAAAACACCTTGAAAAAGCACTTGTTTTTTATAATGGTGTAAAAAAAAATCAACGGAGCATACATAGAATGTACTTGAATAACTTGGTCACACTTGCATCGCTTCACTTGTATTTTGCTTGCACACTTGAGAGTGCAATCGACATCTTTAGGTGAGATACTCGGCACCCATCATATAATGGTATGGACGCTTCCTCTCTTAGCGGATCAGATGCCTCGACATCCATGGGTATCAATGCGTTGATCATTGCCTCCATCTTAAGCTCTAAGATTGGAGGAAGGTCCAAAAGGTTGTCTCTCTCCTCTTGTATTGACTGTATAGAGGGTAAAATCTTGGTAGGGCAACTGAAAATGGAAAAATCCTAGTGGAAAACTATTGAAATAAGTAAGGAGGCCACTAGATTTGGTGGTCTTTTGTTGGGTGAGTCTCTTTGTTGTGGAAAACTCTCCTAGGGGATAAAAACATGAGAGTACCTTATGCATGGGGAGGATGGTTCTCACTAGATCCCATTCTTGCCATATGGTACTTAGAAACATTGAGCCAAAGCCTAAGCAAGCAAGTTTGGGTTACCTCTAATTTGAGCAAAAGATAGTCCTTGATTGTTCTCTAGTTCTTTGGTTTATGTTTCTCAAGTGAGCTTGGGGTTAAATCTCTTATCACTTGGGTAATTGGCCCTATTATGGGATGTACATATCCTAGAGATAAATCATATTTCATAGTCCATGGTTTAGAATGCAACTTTGGCTTTTATTATTTTCTATTGAATTTAAAAAAAACCTATTTCCATGCATTCATAGAGTCACTTTCGGTGACTATATAAGTGCTACTTTGAAGTGACAATATGCCATAATAAAGGACATTCTTAGGATATTTTACCAAGGTAATTGATTTTACAACAGCTATCCACCCACATAGGTACCCTACAAGAGTTTCCAAGCCAAGTCATACGTACAAAGAAGTGAGCTCTTACAACTTGGGAAAATGTCTCTTATGCATAGAGACATAAGCACAATTTACATTTTTGCACTTCCACTTTTTAGTACTCATTCATAGAGGGAGTGCATGAGTGCAAGACTTCACCACCTACACATACCCACACCAAACCCTCTATAG